>NC_083579.1:49811970-49976970 GCF_027579695.1 Neoarius graeffei
CAACGTCATTGACAAATTGATAAAAACCCACTGGGCTTTAGACTCGCAGGCAGAGGATCCAGAGGTGGCCATCTTAATTCTGATTTATGATGGATGTAAATGCTTACAATGAATGGTTTTCTACTTTTTTCTGTCCATCTACAAATATTTCCCCCTTTGTACACTTTTAATATAGCCTAACAACTTGAAAAATATGCAATTTCACTTTTAATATATAACCTAATATTTGTGCTTGAGGTTTATACTGGATATATATTAGGGTGAAAAATAGTGATAATGTTATAACAAGTAATAAATAATGGTTCTTTAATAAATAATAGCTCTTTGTTATCAAAATAAAACCTGATCGGAGAAGCCAGTGTTGGAGGACTATCTCTCCTGAAGCACATGACTAGGGGAGAGCAGGGAGACTTGGGACAATCTTTATTCCAATAAATTAATTTTAACCAATCAGGTTTTAGATGACATCAAATGTTCGATGTTGCCCCTTTTGAGTAACTGATTTCCTTTGGAGTCACGAAGCTGGACATTGCAGTAAGATTTGTGCAGTTCAATATTTTTATCAACCAAAACTTGTATTTTCTACTTCACTCCACCTCCATTCAATGGTGTAATGTCTGCTGGTGAATTCTGGATTTGTTAGGAATTAAAGTATGTAGCCTTGATTTATCATCTCATTTCATTATCTGTAGCCGCTTTATTCTGTTCTACACGGTTACAGGCAAGCTGGAGCCTATCCCAGCTGACTACGGGCGAAAGGCGGGATACACCCTGGACAAGTCGCCAGGTCATCACAGGGCTGACACATAGACACAGACAACCATTCACACTCACATTCACACCTACGGTCAATTTAGAGTCACCAGTTAACCTAACCTGCATGTCTTTGGACTGTGGGGGAAACCGGAGCACCCGGAGGAAACCCACACGGACACGGGGAGAACATGCAAACTCCACACAGAAAGGCCCTCGCCGGCCCCGGGGCTCGAACCCGGACCTTCTTGCTGTGAGACGACAGTGCTAACCACTACACCACTGTGCCACCCCTTGAGTTATTATAGTATATTATAGTATTGTTTATTAAACTTGTATTCTGGGGGGCGGCACGGTGGTGTAGTGGTTAGCGCTGTCGCCTCACAGCAAGAAGGTCTTGGGTTTGAGCCCCGTGGCCGGCGAGGGCCCCTCTGTGCGGAGTTTGCATGTTCTCCCCGTGTCCGCGTGGGTTTCCTCCGGGTGCTCCGATTTCCCCCACAGTCCAAAGACATGCAGGTTAGGTTAACTGGTGACTCTAAATTGACCGTAGGTGTGAATGTGAGTGTGAATGGTTGTCTGTATCTATGTGTCAGCCCTGTGATGACCTGGTGACTTGTCCAGGGTGTACCCCACCTTTCCCCCGTAGTCAGCTGGGATAGGCTCCAGCTTGCCTGCGACCCTGTAGAACAGGATAAAGCGGCTAGAGATAATGAGATGAGATGAGATGGTCAGATAGGAGAGTTGGGACGGTTCATGTTGCAGATTTTTTTTTTTTCTTGTGGTTTACAAATATAAAATTTTTAAAAATGTTTGTTAAAAATGTGAGCATGTACCTGCATGAGGATTAAGTTTATTTCATTCCTTCTTAAGAAAGGAACCATTTTGTCTCGTCAGGTTTTGAGTAAACTGACATTTTTCTATCGCTGTACCGGCATTGTATGTTCATACAGTTCATATGTTACAGGTTTTGATAATGAATAAAAATTAAACATGTAGGCCGAGGTATTTTATTTTTGTCCCAAGTCTCCCAACATATAATGTCTCATATCTTCCCTGAATGTCTCCCCACTCTGCCCTACCTATAGACATAGAGTTCTATAGCTTAGTACTAACAGCATTCACGTTGATTAATATGGTAAACTTATCCAGACAGAAAAAAGTAGTATTGATGAATTTGTCTGGCAAGGGGCTTTACAACCAGCATGGTGTGTGAATGTGTGTGCATGGTGCCCTGCGATGAACTGTGCATTCTCACCTCACTTGCAAAGTGTTTCTGGGATAGGCTTCTGATCCCTGAGCAGGATAGGGATATTTAAAAAGGAAAAAAAATCAGTTAATTTTTCAGTGATCTCTTGCCTGAAGTGGAAAGCCCAAACTCCATCATTGATGCTAACTCGCGAATCCTGCCACTGTTTGGCTTTCCTTTTTACGAAGGAAATGCTGCGTCCATAAAGTAGGATACATGTGCTACTGGAGCATCTGTAAGGCTTGTTCTCTTTCACAAGTGGTGTCTTATAATGATTTAAACGTGAGTGTGGCGTGTTCAGGTTTTAAGAGGTAATTTTATGCTCCTTGCAGCACCAAGATTGAGAAGGAGAAAAAGGAGCACGCCCGACAGCACGGAATGATCCGGACAGAGATCAGCGGGGCCGAGATAGCAGAGGAGATGGAGAAGGAGAGGCGCTTCTTTCAGCTTCAGATGTGCGAGGTCAGGACGTGCAAGAACATTTAGAGATGATGAGCAGAAAGAGAAAATGTAATGGCTAATTGGTGTGTAAAATTGTGCAACAGAGCATGCTTAGTCAAGTATTATAATGTTTCCTCAAATTTAATGAACGTTTCTCAAAATGTTGTTGGTAATTTTCTGCTCGGCTTTACAAAAAGATTACCGTTTTGTTACGTTTGTTCTGCCATATTCCTCAGTCTGGTGGATTTTCATTTCAGTATCTCCTCAAAGTGAATGAGATTAAGATCAAGAAGGGTGTGGATCTGCTGCAGAACCTCATCAAGTATTTCCACGCGCAGTGCAAGTAAGGCCATAGTATCAAATTTGAAGCTAAATATAATTCAGAAAACTTTCAATCGAAAGGTCAATATCAGTCTTTCTTTTGCAGCCGAAAATAAATTCACCTTGCAACATACAGCTGTGACAGTGAGACGATAATAATTTACACATAATAATCATTTGACCAAGACTTGAAAATAGCTTTCGATAAAGAAGCAAGGGATGTCAATAAAAATCTTGGGGGGGAGGAGACAGTTAAAATGTGCATAGTGGAAGCTTTATAGACCAAATATCAGCCATTAAGTGTGTGATGTTCACCTGCAGTAATATTTTCAGTGTTTATTCAGTGTGTAATCACACCACGTTGTGTGTATGCACTTTCATTATGCCCTGAAGCGAAGTCATTTTTAAAGTGGCGCTTCAGTGAGCAAGGACATGTCATGCAGCTTATTAGATATGCTGTTTGATTTAATAAGGTTTGGGCAATTAGCAATGGTCAGTTCTGTGCATAATTTCCTCCCCCTTCGAAAGCCAGGCAGAAATTAATGCCACTGCTAGGAGCAGTGTTGCCAGATGTGTAATTTTCCTGCAGAATTGTGCTACCTTTGAATTGCTTATGTGTATTATTATTATTACTACTACTACATTTGGGAATTTTGCAACCATGAAATAAGTTGAATCTAATGTTTAGATGTTATATGTGTGGGGGAATGAATGAAAAATAAATATATATATATATATATATATATATATATATATATATATATATATATATATAGAGAGAGAGAGAGAGAGAGAGAGAGAGAGCCATAGCCAAATGGTTAGAGAAGAAGAAGAAACCTTTATTTGTCACATGCACACTTCAAGCACAGTGAAATTCATCCTCTGCATTTAACCCATCTGAAGCAGTGAACACACACGCTCAGAGCAGTGGGCAGCCACACTAGAGTGCCCGGGGAGCAGTCAGGGGTTAAGCACCTTGCTCAAGAGCACTTCAGCCCAAGACCACCCCACATTAATCTAACTGCATGTCTTTGGACTGTGGGGGAAACCGGAGCACCTGGAGGAAACCCACGCGGACATGGGGAGAACATGCAAACTCCACACAGAAAGGCCCTCGCCGGCCACTGGGCTCGAACCCAGAACCTTCTTGCTGTGAGGCGACCGTGCTAACCACTACACCACCGTGCTGCCCACGGTGAAGCAGCTTTGGGACCAAAAGGTTGCCGGTTCGATTCCATGGACCAGCAAGAATGGCTGAAGTGCCCTTTAGCAAGGAAGCTAACCCCAGGCTGCTCTGGGTATGTTGTAGGTCGCTCTGGATAAGTCTGCTAAATGCCTATAATGTAATATATGTGTCATTCTGGGGAAAAAACCCATTGGATGTCACTGTGACAGAATTCTGGCAAAGAGCTAAAAGAAGACTCAGGATTTTTCTGCCTGTAACGCCTCAACTTTAATTATAAGTACTGTATATTTCACCAGAACCATCTAGGAATTGTATTATTTACTATTTAATCACCCCGAGGCAAGATTCAAAGATGATATCTGATAAGGAGCCAGTTTAACGAACACAGCTGTTAATGGCATCAGTCTAAACATGTCTAAAACCTTTCTACCGAAGTGTGATTTCTTCACATAGTAAACGCCAGGCTTGGCTCATGGACACACCTTCTAATTCAATGGTGTTTTATTTATTTTTATTCATTAAAAGTCACTTCATGTCTTAAAGTAATGATGGATGTTGTTTCTCTTTACTTAGTTGAGCTCCATTTACTTCACGTAATATGGATTATTACAGTTGTGGAATGGCGCTATTTGCTGTATATTTATTATTTACTGTCTGATCTCAAACGCATTAAGAAAGCAAGAAGTTGACTTTTGATGAGACACACATGTTAACTGAAACGCATTCCAGGTGACTACCTCATGAAGCTGGTTAAGAGAATGCCAATAGTGTGCAAAGCGTCAAGATAAACGCTGGCTACTTTGACTAATCTAACCTATTAAACATATATTTTTTCCAACACTTTTTTGTTTACCACATAATTCCGTACATGTTCCATATGTTATTTCATAGTTTTGATATCTTCAGTATTGTTCTACAATGTAGAAAATAATCAAAACACAGAAAACCCTATGAATGCGTAGGGGTGGCCAAACTTTTGACTGGTACTGTACGTGCCGTAGCGAAAACCTAATCCGTTTTGTTAGTAATCAGATAATGACTGGAATCTTTAAATGCAGCTTTACTTCTGGTTGAGATACAAGAACCAGTCAGTTTTTGGTTTTCTCATCTCATCTCATTATCTGTAGCCGCTTTATCCTGTTCTACAGGGTCGCAGGCAAGCTGGAGCCTATCCCAGCTGACTACGGGTGAAAGGCGGGGTACACCCTGGACAAGTCGCCAGGTCATCACAGGGCTGACACATAGACACAGACAACCATTCACACTCACATTCACACCTACGGTCAATTTAGAGTCACCAGTTAACCTAACCTGCATGTCTTTGGACTGTGGGGGAAACCGGAGCACCCGGAGGAAACCCACGTGGACACGGGGAGAACATGCAAACTCCACACAGAAAGGCCCTCGCCGGCCACGGGGCTCGAACCCGGACCTTCTTGCTGTGAGGCGACAGCACTCACCACTGTGCCACCCGTTTTTGGTTTTCAGTATTATATGTGTAATAAAAATGTATTTAAAAAATGGCCATGTGAAGGGTTTTCCGAGGCTGTGGCACACATCTTTATAAACCTTAATATCAGACACATTGCGAATGACTTTGCCAAACTCCCTCTCACATCCACACATCAGGCATTTTTTCACTAGGAGAAAAGCCTGAAGTGAAAAGGTTCCTGGATCAATACTGTCTATTTGGGAAAATGTATGCCCAAAATATTCCTGTTCTTCTCCACTCGTGTGACAGTCAGATATTTTCCACATTAAGAGGTGAGACTTGGCCTCATCCTGTAGGCTTTGCCCAATTACTTTAGAAATCAGGCGAAAAATGCTATTCTCAGAAGAGATTTTTAGACCATTAGTGTGCGTGCTTGTGTGCGTGAGATAGTTGGCAGGATGTTAGTGGAGGTTTGACGCTAATGTGATGTATTTTTACACCTGATCGGACATCTTGTCTCTCAGTTTCTTTCAGGACGGCCTAAAGGCAGTGGACAACCTGAAACCCTCGATAGAGAAACTGGCCACTGACCTGCATACGGTGAGCAGAACATTCACATAGCTGCGTGTTGATGCCTTCTGGCTTAAGCATATAATTATTTGCTGTTAGTTAGTTATTAAGAGGAGTAGTATTTGGCCTTGTTGCTGACTTGGCTTTGTGTTTTAGATCAAACAGGCTCAGGATGAGGAACGCCGGCAGCTCACACAGTTACGAGACGTGCTGAAGACGGCGCTTCAGGTGGAGCAGAAAGAGGTAAGGCCAGCTTCATCGTGCCCAAAGTATAGTGAATGTACACTTTTATTTGGTTGTAGCTTACTCACACTGATGTGATAGGACTTAAAGTCAGGCTTAACTTAATGTAGGATATTATTTAATCAAAACCAATAATAAATACTGCACATACTGAGGACTGTCTGGAATTGTTAGCTCTGAAAGCTCGCATTTTGTCTCTTTAGACGGACTTCATGTGTTTGCTCTTTACCTTAAACACACAGCTTTATCTCTTGTAATCCTTAAACGTTAAGCGATTTGCATTTGAATTAAAAGCATGTAAACAACCTTCTTAACTCTGTGAGTAGCCACTGAGTCGCCGAGAGATCTGGCGTTTAGACGACTGCGCTGTGCTTTTGTGTTTGTCTTGTTTGTGTAACTGTTATTGTGTTTAAATCGTCTGATGGAAAGCTTTTTTTCTTTTCTTTAATGCCTCCGTCCTTTACCAACGAAGTCTAGGAGAGTAAGTGCCTGCTTGATGTCCACTTTTTGTGAAGAAAGGTGCAGGGGATGGGAGACCATGAAGTCCCTACTTCCTGTACCTTTTATTTTGTTATTTATGTACAGAAGTGCCAACATGTGCTGTTTAACTGTAGTGATTTCTGATTTCCTAAAAAAGGCAGAACTCCAAATAAAATTCAGACAGCAGAAAACCCAGTTAACCGAAGGGGAAAGGAAGCGAGACGTCAAACCTGTATTTGCACTTTTTTTGCACAAACTTTATTTTGATGAACAACTTTTAATCTGGATTCACAAACCAATAGAAAACCAAAGGGTGAATATTTTGCATTTATTTGTCAACAAACAGCTCATTCGGTAATAGTGTGCAGTGCATCACTATTTATATTGCATTTTTTTCCCATGTATTGAACTATTTCTTATTCCTGTTGAGTGGACAATATGTTTGAAGTTTTCCTTTAGTGTCACTAAGGCTACATCCACACGACAACGGCAACGAGATTTTTTTTTTTTTAAATATCGCGTCCACATGGGCAACGGATCAGTAAAATATCAGGTACATATGGTAATACAACGATTGCTGAAAACGATGCAATACACATGCCACACCTCTATGTTCCCATCAGAGACACCAGAACAATAGAAGTAGATGCATGCGCATAAACCCCTTCTTCTGTAGCATTAGCCACATAAAGTTTTGATTATTAATCAGTCTCGTAAAACGAAAGACGCGGAAAGAGGAATGAATGGGGGTAGATGGAAGCTGGTACGCCAACATTCTTATATCCTCCAGAATTCTTTAATGGTCCAGAATAAATTGAATGCTACACGTTGATGGATTACTTTGTTCTTCTACGCCCTTTTTGAGGAATGTATTGTCGGACTTAAACCAATATCTGAAGAGGTGAGATCGCTCCTTTTTTTTTTTCCTATGTTTGCTGGCGGGATTGTTTTTGTTTTTGGAAAGCGCACGGGCGGTGCGCGGTTTGGTACTGCTTCCGCAGTGTTTGGACTAAAGACTCTGCCCTAAGGGCTATTCTCTCACACACACTCTCTCTCTCTCTCTCTCTCTCTCTCTCTCTCTCTCTCTCTCTCACTTTGCACCATTACACAATAATACAGTGAATATATTTTGTAAGCGCATTTCATGAACCAAGTTATAGGATTTGTTGACAACTCGCATCGAGTTCGTTACACTTCTACCCGGCGTGAAGCACTGACATTCATGTGGTTGTGACGTCATCGTAAACAAATCCGTTCTACTCATCCAGACGACTTCGCAACGGCACCGTTGCCAGATTTTTCCACTCTGGAACCCGTTCTCAAAAGATTTCGTTTTGGGGCACCCAAAATGCCGGTGCCGTGTGGACGCCAGGCCGAAACGATAAACAATTTTATCAGATTCACCTGAATCCGTTGCCGTGTGGACAGGGCCTAAGAAAAGAGCAATTTCTCTTTTCCCCTCAAATTCTGCATAATTTATGTGCAACACCACTCATGGGCTGTTTGTTTATTTCTTAAAAAGTAAGAGTTGTATAAATTAAGCTTAAGCACTCGTCTAATTCCTTATAAATCTAAACATTTCTGCGGTTAAACATTAGTTCAAACAGTACGCATTGCATCATTTATGCCGTTAGCATGGAGCCGTCCCGTCTGCAGACACGTGCTCGGGTTTTAACGGTAAGATTAAGTGTTTTCTATCTGCCTGCTAGGATTTTCTTATTAGCAATGTTGGCATCTTTGCATGAAGTTTGAAAAATGGTCCCACTGTTTAATCTGAAGTCAGAAAGATTTACGTACCCTTCGTATGTGTTCAGGTGCAGAAATCCAATTTAGTTTCATGTTTTCTTTCTTTTTGTCATACACTGACCGAACTAATGAAGTTTCCTTGTGGTTTAAAGTGTTTAAAAACATATCAAGTCATTGTATCTTTTAATGATCTGATTTTGCTGGCTTGTACATATTTCATTCCATTAAAAGCACTTTTGAAATCTTAGTCTGGTAAGCCGACTGCACTCTCAAGCTTTATTACTTTCTCCAAGTTTGTGAATGTGGTCGCCTCTCAGGGGGTTCTGGCACATCCACTATGGAAGTTTCCTTAAAGGAAGTGACCGCATCAGAGTGCAAGTTTTTCCCTTCCTTTGACTCTGGGAATAGCCACTTCCTGTCTTTTTTTTTTTTTTTTTAAAGATAAATGTATACATGCATCTACACGCATCATTATTCTGCTTCATAGGATTCCCAGGTGCGGCAGAGCACCACTTATAGTCTGCACCAGCCGCAGGGGAACAAGGAGCACGGCACGGAGCGCAGTGGAAACCTGTACAAGAAAAGTGATGGGTGAGTGAGTTAACTTCGTCAAAATGTCATGCAGGACATGAGTGCAGTATTCATCATGTTATGAAAGCCATAAAACTTGATTTAACTGAACTGATGGACTGGAGGACAGCATCAGCATGATGACGCTTCCTGTTTCCTGTCTCCAGTCTACGGAAAGTGTGGCAGAAGAGGAAGTGCACAGTGAAGAACGGCTACCTGACCATCTCCCACGGGACGGTAAGCCAAAGTGTTGATAAACTGTATATTTACTCTTTCTTTTCCCTCTCTCTCTATTCCACTTTATTGTTGGATATCCCACTTTCAAACCTTCCAAAAGCAAATAGTTTTCTCTCAGTGTTTACTTTTTGTCCTGGAGACTGGAGCATGTATTGAGTAATGCGACAAGCTTGTTCTGTTTCTTTCTACTTGGAATTTTCCCACTTTTCCCAGAAAAGGGGAAAGAGGGAAACTGTGCCACACCTACTTCTAGAACATACAGAAGCTTGGCTTGTATAACTTCAGAATGCTTTTCTCTCATGAAAAGAGCAACATAAGAAACTGATGGTGAAATTTACATATCGTGTGAAAGTCTTCCTCATTATTATCATTCATTCTGTTTGCTAATTCATTTCTCTCTCTCTCTCTCTCTTTCTCTCTCTTTCACACACACACTTGTGCTCCCAGCCAAACAGACCACCAGCCAAGCTCAATCTCCTAACCTGCCAGGTCAAGCACAACCCAGATGAGAAGAAAAGCTTTGACCTCATCTCACGTATGGCAATCCCTTTCAATATCCACCCACACACACTGCCTCAGTTTTATATTTAACTTAAGTTTCCAAAGTTGTTCTAAACCCAAATGGGCAAGAGCTTAGATGAATGGAATCACAACACCCTATGCCATTTTCCTTTTTTATTCCATTCACATTGTACAGGCAGTAAAAGTATGAATTAAGTCCGGAAAAGTCATGATGATCAGCTGTAAGACAGATCACAGGGTTTATTCTCATGTGCTCATTCTAATACTTTATCTTTACTATAGTAACAACTGACATGGGCACTTGTATGATGTACAATACCAGTCAAAAGTTTGGACACACCTACTCATTCATAGGCTGTTCTGTATTTTGACTATTTTCTACATTGTAGAACGATACCGAAGATATCAAACCTATGAAATAACATGGAACATATGTGGTAAACAAAAAAAGTGTTCAAAAACAAAATGCTTTATAGTTTAGATTCTTCAGCGTAGCCAGCGTTTACCTTGATGACGCTTTACACACTATTGGCATTATCTAACCAGCTTCATGAGGTAGTCACCTGGAATGCTTTTCAATTAACAAGTGTGCCTCGTCAAAAATTAAACTCCGCCTTTCTGTGCGGAGTTTGCATGTTCTCCCCGTGTCCGCGTGGGTTTCCTCCGGGTGCTCCGGTTTCCCCCACAGTCCAAAGACATGCAGGTTAGGTTAACTGGTGACTCTAAATTGAGCGTAGGTGTGAATGTGAGTGTGAATGGTTGTCTGTGTCTATGTGTCAGCCCTGTGATGACCTGGCGACTTGTCCAGGGTGTACCCCACCTTTCACCCGTAGTCAGCTGGGATAGGCTCCAGCTTGCCTGCGACCCTGTAGAACAGGATAAAGCGGCTAGAGATAATGAGATGAGATGAGAATTTTTTTACCTTCTTAAGGTGTTTGAGATCTAACAGTAAATAGTAAATAATAAAAATACAGTAAACAGCCCTATTCAACACCACAATTGTAGTAATCCAAATTGTCAATAACCGCTCAACTAAGTAAAGAGAAACGACATCCATCATTACTTTAAGACAGGAAGTGTCTTTTAATTAATAAAAATAAATAAATAAAAACCACTGAATTAGAAGGGGTGTTCAAACATTTGACTGGTATTGTGTGTGTGTGTGTGTGTGTGTGTGTGTGTGTGTGTGTGTGTATAAATAATATGGCAATTTTAATAATTCACCAATTACACCAATTTTTTTTTTTCTCTCGTTGTATTTCTGCTAGTTTGGAAGTGTCTATACTGCCCTCCTTTAGCTGACTCTAAATTCTAGACTCTGCATCCAAAGTGATCGCAGTAATACTTGAACCCTGCATCATAAGCGATGCAGTGATGATCGTGACATCAACACATCATAACAGGTGTTACAAGTTCTCATGACAGTTTGTGTTTCGGTGTTGGCAAGAGCACCATGAGCAGATTTTAATGTCTTCAAGCATTGTGTCCATACATGGATGTGTCAAAGCTTCTGTCATCAACTATACAGTGCCTTGCAAAAGTATTCATCCCCCTTGGTGTTTGTCCTGTTTTGTTGCATTACAAGCTGGAATTAAAATGGATTTTTGGGGGGTTAGCACTATTTGATTTACACAATATGCCTACCACTTTAAAGGTGCACATTGTCTGTTATTGTGACACAAACAATAAGATGAAAAAACAGAAATCTGGAGTGTGCATAGGTATTCACCCGCCAAGTCAATACTTTATAGAGCCACCTTTTGCTACAATTACAGCTGTAAGTCTCTTGGGGTATGTATCTATTAGCACATCTAGCCACTGGGATTTTTGTCCATTCCCCAAGGCAAAACTGCTCCAACTCCAAGTTAGATGGGTTGAGGTCTAGGCTTTGATTAGGCCATTCCAAGACATTTTAAATGTTTCCCTTTAAACCGCTCCAGTGTAGCTTTAGCAGTATGTTTAGGGTCGTTGTCCTGCTAGACTGTGAACCTTCGTCCCAGTCTCAAACCTCTGGCCGACTCAAACAGGTTTTTCCTCCAGAATTGCCCTGTATTTAGTGCCATCCATCTTTCCTTCAGTCCTGACCAGCTTTCCTGTCCCTGCAGATGAAAAACATCCCCACAGCATGATGCTGCCACCACCGTGCTTCACTGTAGGAACGGTGTTCTCAGGGTGTTGGGTTTGCGCCACACATGGCATTTCCCATGATGACCAAAAAATTTTATTTTTGTCTCATTTGACCAGAGAATCTTCTTCCATGTGTTTGGGGAGTCTGCCACATGCTGTTGGACAAACGCCAAATGTGATTGATTTTTAAGCAATGACTTTTTTCTGGCCGCTCTTCCATAAAGCCCCACTCTGTGGAATGTATGGCTTAAAGTGGTCCTATGGACAGATACTCCCATCTCTGCTGTGGATCTTTGCAGCTCCTTCAATGTTGTCTTTGGTGTCTTTGTTGCATCTCTGATTAATGCCCTCCTTGCTCGGTCTGTGAGTTTTGGTGGGCGGCCTTCTCTTGTCAGGTTTGTAGTGGTGCCATATTCTTTCCATTTTGCTATAATGGATTTAATGGTGCTCTGTGGGATATTCAAAGTTTGGGATATTTTTTATAACCCAACCCTGATCAATACTTCTCCACAACTTTGTCTCTGACCTGTTTGGAGTGCTCCTTGGTTTTCATGTTGCTTGCTTAGTAGTGTTGCAGAGTCAGGGTCCTTCCAGAACAGGTTGATTTTATACAGACATCATGTGACAGATCATGTGACACTTTGATTGCACACAGATGGATCTTAATCAACTAATTACGTGACTTATGAAGTGAATTGGTTAGACCAGCTCTTATTTAGGGGTTTCATACGAAAGGGGGTGAATACTTATGCACACTCCAGATTTCTGTTTTTTCATCTTAATTATTGTTTGTGTCGCAATTAAAAAAAAAATGTGCACCTTTAAAGTGGTGGGCATGTTGTGTAAATCAAATAGTGCTAACCCTCCAAAAGTCCATTTTAATTCCAGCTTGTAATGCGACAAAACAGGACAAACACCAAGGGGGATGAATACTTTTGCAATGCACTGTATATGCTCAATTTACACATAAAATCAGCAAATGACATGAAACATGCTGTTATGTCAAGTAATGGTAACATGTCACTGTTGAATCATAAACTGCCAGAATGCCAATGTACGGTATATGGTTATGTCAGTCTTATGACTTGTAGTTTAAGGAATGTTGTACAGTGATTTATAATAGTGCAAGTGAAGTGCTGAGGAATTTAGGTTAAATGTGTTGCTCAAGGGTCAATCCGTGCTTTACTTACAGCGCTGCTGCTTTTTACCAAAATGCTTTTACTGCACGGTAAACAACTAACATAGCTGTTATATATAATTAAAGGTTTTTAGTTTGTTTATATACACTGATCTGCCATAAAATTAAAAATACTGACAGGTAAAGTGAATAACACTGATTATCTCATTACAGTGGCATCTGTCAGTGGGTGGGATATATTAGATAGCAAGAGAAGTCAGTTCTTGAAGTTGATGTGTTCGAAGCAGGAAAAATGGGCAAGTGTAAGGATCTGAGCGACTTTGACAAAGGCCAAATTGTGATGGCTAGATGACCGGGTCTGAGCATCTCCAAAATGGCACATCTTGTGGTGTGTTCCTGGTATGCACTGGTTAGTACCGACCAAACATGGTCCAAGGAAGGACAACCGGTGAAGCAGTGACGGGGTCATGGGTGGCCAAGGCTCACTCAGTGCGTTTACATGCACATCCAAATCGAGCTACTGTCCCAGCAGGGTCCCAGCAGAGGTGCCAGAGAAATCCAATCCTACATGCACACAAGGAAATCGAGCTATTGTGTGAGGTACATTGTGCACCCGAGCCACAGGTGGCGCTACACGCCCCATCGTGTTGGTACACTTCCGGTTGTCGTCATGAAGAAGAGCTATTCAAGAGTATAAACAAAGTTATCAGCAGTGTTGCCAGATACTGCTGGCGTTTTCCAGCCCAAAACATGTTCAAATCCGCCAAAATGCACTTAAAACCGCCCAATCTGGCAACACTGGCAGTTCCGTGTTCACAAGTTCCGTGTTCAAGCTGTGAGGCTTGCTCTAACAGACTGTATGGCTACAAACTGTCCTGTGCAGACCACTGTTTTGTAAGACAACTTATTTTGCACAATTGTATATTTTTCTAAAGTCCATTTTTTGCTTACAAAATTTTTTTTTTTTTTTTTGCTTACAATTTAACTTATGTCTTAATAAACACACAAAGTTCAATTGTTTTGTTTTTATTGACATTCTTCAGATGTTGGACATATATATATATATATATATATATATATATATATATATATATATATATATATATATATACACACACACACACACACACAAATACAATGACTTGTTTATGTACACAATTCACAGCTATGCAACAGCTGTACAGATGTATTTGGTGATACAGTAAGTGAGCTAAATTTTAACAGTGCAAACAATGCCACAAAAAGAAAAGATTCATGCCGTTGTCATGATTCGTTGTCATGCCGACCGAGGCTGTTGTGTTTCCCGCTTGTGGTCTCGTCACTCGTCACTTCCAGAAGGGGCAGCGCTGAAGTAAGTAGCTCGACTACGTAGCTCGATAGGGTTTACATGCACTAAGTAGTTCGGCTAAAATCGCATAATCTAGGTCGTGTAGCTCGATTACGAGAAATCAAGTTCGGTTCGATTTCAGCCGAGCTAAGGTGTTTCCATGGCATTTAGAACTTCGATTTCAGTCGAGCTACGGCAGAAATTCGATTTTCTCTATGTGCATGTAAACGCACTGACTGATTCACATAGGGCATGAAGGCTAGCCTATATGGTCCAATCCCCCAGAAGAGCTACTGTAGCGCAAATTGCTGAAAAAGTTAATGCTGGCTAAAACAGAAAGATGTCACTTATCCATATATCACTGAGCCATTACTATGAATGAGTAAGTGCGTTCAAACGTTTGACTGGTCCTGAATATATAATAAACAGAATATTTTTATATTTAATTATCCCTTTCCTCCTTCTCACACTCGCTTTCCATCCTTCTCTCCCCTCTTACTGTCCTTCCATCTCACAGATGACCGAACGTATCACTTTCAGGCAGAGGACGAGGCGGAGTGCCAAATGTAAGCATGTGTGTGTTGTTTTTGCGCCAAAAGGAAACCTTTCGTCTTGCAGTTCCTTTTCCTGGCCTCCTAATTACCTTCTTTCAAATCAATTACTCTTTCGTTCCTCTCCACTCACGCTCTCTTCCTGTGTCTCTTCCTCTGCCTCGTCTCTGTTCAGCTGGATCTCGGTGCTGCAGAACAGTAAGGAGGAAGCGCTTAACAACGCCTTTAAGGGAGACCAGCACGTGGGCGAGAATAACATCGTTCAGGAGCTGACCAAAGCCATCCTGGGCGAGGTTAAACGCATGACGGGCAACGACGTCTGCTGTGACTGCGGTGCTCCCGGTGAGCGACTCGTAAACGGGTTGGAATTACGAAAGGGAGGGGGAGATTCGGGAAGTCTGAATGGATCAGAGCAAGAACAAAAGACAAGTCTTGGAATAGACTGTAAGTTGAAATGATTCAGTGTAATGAGGAGGATGAGAAACTGATCTGCATACCACGGTACTGCGGAACTGGAAAAGATATTTACTTAATCAACTACAGTGGCTTGCATAAGTATTCACCCCTTTGAACTTTTCCACATTTTTGGAGTATTACAACCTGGAAGTGAAATGAGATTATTTGTCATGAATCTACATAGAATAGCCATAATAGTGGAGTGGGTTTAAAAACCCTACTAATTTATGATTTGTACAATTACTGAACAATAAAAAAAAAAAAAATGTTGATTGTATAAGCGTTTTCCCCCTTTACTGTGAAATCCCTAAATGAGTTCAGGTGCAACCTGTTGCTATCAGACGTCATAGAATTAGTTGATTGTGTATAATAAAGCTCATGATGCTCGTGATCCCAGCGTCTCTCTGGAAGGCCCCAGAGTTTGTTAGAGAACATACAGTATTTAGACAATCCCAAAGATCAAGGATAGGGCTGTGCTCACAGCTCGCGATACTCGATCATGTACGATTTTCGGGGGTACGATACGATATCGTTTACTCACTTGAAAATCGAAAATCCCATATATGACATATTTCATGCATATCTCCCGGCTCTGTAGCAGGTTGTCATCAATTTTCACTTGATTTAAAGCATGTTTCATGCCAGAAATCGACGGAAATTCATGCTTGCAACCTGTTCCAACCAAAAACGTTTTTATTTACAAATGGCGCTTCCAGTTACTCAGGGCATGCGCACTAGAAATTAGGCGCTTTGCTTCAATGCGCTCTGCTACAGACGCTGCAAGCCGCTAATTACGTCCCCTATGTCTCCATGGCCTCGTCTCGAGACTCATTGATTGAATAATTTTGGTGCCAAACGTATTCGCGCCCTCTGCTTACAATACATTAAAGGCATCGTTTAACTCGATATATCGCGATATATATGGTACGATATCGTGAGCAACTGATGGCAAACGAGCACAGTCCTAATCAAGGAGCAGTCAAAACAAGTCTGTGGGAAAAGTTCTGGGAAAGTATCAATGAGGCTTTAGTTATTAAAATATGGCAATCTTTGAACATCCAATTAAATCTTATTAAAAATAGTATGAATACGGCACAGCCGTGACTGGGCCTAAAGTAGGCTGTCGAACCATAGACTGCGATCAGGTAAAGATCAAGAGGAAGGTGAATAGTTATGCAAAGCACGATATAATTACAAAATCATGCGATTTTGTGACCAAGGCTTCTGTTTTAACATTTGGCCTCTTTCATTCGGTGAAAAATTATGGTCCGTGTTTTTGTTCCAGCGCCCACATGGCTGTCCACCAACCTGGGAATTCTGACCTGCATAGAATGCTCTGGGATTCACCGCGAGTTGGGAGTACACTACTCCAGAATTCAGTCACTCACACTGGATGTCCTCAGCACATCAGAACTCTTGGTTGGTGGTTCACATTTCCTTTTTTTAAACATTAGTGTAAGTGGTAAAGCAGAGGCATTTCACATCGATGACCTTATGAATGATGTGGAATCAGTACATCAGATGATAATATAAATAGTACTCAGTATTTGAGAATTTTTACACAATTATATCTTATTTGAGGGTGCCACGGTGGTGTAGTGGTTAGCACTGTTGCCTCACAGCAAGAAGGTTCTGGGTTCGAGCCCAGTGGCCGACAGGGGCTTTTCTGTGTGGAGTTTGCATGTTCTCCCCGTGTCTGCGTGGGTTTCCTCCGGGTGCTCCGGTTTCCCCCACAGTCCAAAGACATGCAGGTTAGGCTAATTGGTGACTCTAAATTGACCGTAGGTGTGAATGTGAGTGTGAATGGTTGTTTGTCTCAGTCAGTGCGTTTACGTGGACATCCAAATCGAGCTACTGTCGGTAATCGAGCTAAGGGTCCCAGCAGGGGTGCCAGAGAAATCCAATCCTACATGCACACAAGGAAATCGAGCTATTGTGTGAGGTACATTGTGCACCCGAGCCACAGGTGGCACTACACGCCCCATCATGTTGGTACACTTCCGGTTGTCATCATGAAGAAGAGCTATTCAAGAGTATAAACAAAGTTATCAGTTCCGTGTTCACAAGAAGAACGACGACGAGGACAGCAACATATACATATATATATATATATATATATATATTCAACTCCTTAAGCTGAATGAGCATGAACTCTATCTCCTCATTGCTCCAGAAGTGCACGTTTCTACTACTGTTGTCATGCCGACCGAGGCTGTTGTGTTTCCCGCTTGTGGTCTCGTCACTCGTCACTTCCAGAAGGGGCAGTGCTGAAGTAAGTAGCTCGACTATGTAGCTCGATAGGGTTTACATGCACTAAGTAGCTCAGCTACAATCGCATAATCTAGGTCGCGTAGCTCGATTATGAGAAATCCAGTTCGGTTTGATTTCAGCCGAGCTAAGGTGTTTCCATGGCATTTAGAACTTCGATTTCAGTCGAGCTACGGCAGAAATTCGATTTTCTCTATGTGCATGTAAACGCACTGTGTGTGTCAGCCCTATGATGATCTGGCGACTTGTCCAGGGTGTAACTCGCCTCTCACCCATAGTCAGCTGGGATACGCTCCAGCTTGCCTGCGACCCTGTACAGGATAAGCGGCTACAGATAATGGATGGATTGATGGATGGATGAATATCTTATTTGATCTGAGACTAATAAAAGCCTGAATTAAAAAAAAACAATAACCTTAAACTATGGGTAAGTAGATGGTGATGGAAAAGCACCACTGTGGTGGCCTTTTGTTTACATGGTGTGTGTGTGTGTGTGTGTGTGTGTGTGTGTGTGTGTGTGTGTGTGTCCTGCAGCTGGCCAAGAATGTGGGGAATGCTGGATTTAACGAAATCATGGAGGCGTGTCTGAGTGCAGAAGATATGGTCAAACCAAATCCTACCAGTGACATGTAAGTGATGCTCTCACTTTCACTCTCTGGTTGTCTGTGTGTGTTTAATGTTGTCACTCTTCATGGGTGATGGAGCAAAATATTATTGTGCAATATTTTCAGAATGTTGGACTGCACACATTTGTTTGAAGATGTAATATAAATAGAATTTAATTTCACTCTGGAGTAGTAACTAGAATATTACCATAAGCTATCAAACATGGATTTCAATTTTTTTTATATATCAAGTAAACTGCACTGAAACAAACTAGAGAACAAATAAACAAAAGACACCATGTATCTGTGTGCCAGTGCATTGCGTACACAACTCATTCCTCACAGGGACTTTGCATCACTTCTGTAGCTGTTCATATGGCACTTAAAGCATAAAGCTGCCTTAATGAAGCATTCACATACTCTCTCTGCAACCAAACAACCTCATGTGAAGCTGTTTTTTTTTTTCCTCTGCATGTTTTATGGCCGCTGCCTTTTTACAGCGGTGCTTGAAAGTTTGTGAACCCTTTAGAATTTTCTATATTTCTGCATAAATATGACCTAAAACATCATCAGATTTTCACACAAGTCCTAAAAGTAGATAAAGAGAACCCAGTTAAACAAATGAGACAAAAATATTATACTTGGTCATTTATTTATTGAGGAAAATGATCCAATATTACATATCTGTGAGTGGCAAAAGTATATGAACCTTTGCTTTCAGTATCTGGTGTGACCCCCTTGTGCAGCAATAACTGCAATTAAATGTTTCCGGTAACTGTTGATCAGTCCTGCACACCGGCTTGGAGGAATTTTAGCCCATTCCTCCATACAGAACAGCTTCAACTCTGGGATGTTGGTGGGTTTTCTCACATGAACTGCTCACTTCAGGTCCTTCAACAACATTTCCATTGGATTAAGGTCAGGACTTTGACTTGGCCATTCCAAAACATGAACTTTATTCTTCTTTCACCATTCTTTGGTAGAACGACTTGTGTGCTTAGGGTCGTTGTCTTGCTGCATGAATCACCTTCTCTTTAGATTCAGTTCATGGACAGATGTCCTGACATTTTCCTTTAGAATTCTCTGGTATAATTCAGAATTCATTGTTCCATCAATGATGGCAAGCCGTCCTGGCCCAGATGCAACAAAACAGGCCCAAACCATGATACTACCACCACCATGTTTCACAGACGGGATAAGGTCCTTATGCTGGAATGCAGTGTTTTCCTTTCTCCAAACATAACGCTTCTCATTTCAACCAAAAAGTTCTATTTTGGTCTCATCCATCCACAAAACATTTTTCCAATAGCCTTCTGGCTTGTCCATGTGATCTTTAGCAAACTGCAGATGAGCAGCAATGTTCTTTTTGGAGAGCAGTGGCTTTCTCCTTGCAACCCTGCCATGCACACCATTGTTGTTCAGTGTTCTCCTGATGGTGGACTCATGAACATTAACATTAGCCAATGTGAGAGAGGCCTTCAGTTGCTTAGAAGTTACCCTGGGGTCCTTTGTGACCTCGCCAACTATTACACGCCTTGCTCTTGGAGTGATCTTTGTTGGTCGACCACTCCTGGGGAGGGCAACAATGGTCTTGAATTTCCTCCATTTGTACACAATCTGTCTGACTGTGGATTGGTGGAGTCCAAACTCTTTAGAGATGGTTTTGTAACCTTTTCCAGCCTGATGAGCATCAACAACACTTTTTCTGAGGTCCTCAGAAATCTCCTTTGTTCGTGCCATGATACACTTCCACAAACGTGTGTTGTGAAGATCAGACTTTGATAGATCCCTGTTCTTTAAATAAAACAGGGTGCCCACTCACACCTGATTGTCATCCCATTGATTGAAAACACCTGACTCTAATTTCACCTTCAAATTAACTGCTAATCCTAGAGGTTCACATACTTTTGCCACTCACAGATATGTAATATTGGATCATTTTCCTCAATAAATAAACAACCAAGTATTATAATTTTGTCTCATTTGTTTAACTGGGTTCTCTTTATCTACTTTTAGGACTTGTGTGAAAATCGGATGAGGTTTTAGGTCATATTTATGCAGAAATATAGAAAATTCTAAAGGGTTCACAAACTTTCAAGCACCACTGTAGTTTTGGGATTAGCAGAATAAACAGTAATTGAAAATGTCATTCGGTCTGTGCCACATTCATGTCAGTGGACCAAACACCAGTGTTGTACAGTGTCAGAGGTCCGGAGCTTTGGCGTACACTGGACCGAATTTTTATTATTTTTTTCCTTTGCAGTAATTTCTCCTTCCCTTTGTCCCTCAGGCAGGCCAGGAAAGACTTCATCACAGCCAAATATACAGAGAAGCGCTTTGCTCGGAAGAAAAGCCCAGACACTGCGTCCAGACTGCACACCTTGTGTGATGCCGTGAAGGCCCGTGACATCTTCTCCCTCATCCAGGTCTACGCTGAGGGAGTGGATCTGATGGAGCCCATTCCAATGGCCAACGGGCATGTGAGTCTTCCCTGATACTTTCTGATTGATTTAAACAAGTTCCTGGTTCAGAAATAATAAAATTAATTAGGTGAAAGGGAGGATCGTTATCTATATAGAGTTCATGTCACAGAGTCGAGTCACTTTAGTTTAGCAGGAGAATCCCATTAAGGAGGCCTGTCCACGGTGTCCATTCAGAACAGATCGTTGGATTGGATTTGAATGATCATCTCCAAAATTCCCCATATGAATCATAAAGATTCATCATACAGCATGTTATTCAGTAAAGCTCATACGAAAGATATGCAGTATTTGGGGTGAGCAATCGCTCGTCGACGCCCATGATTGGCTACTGTTGATGTGATTGACAGGCAATAGATAGCTCCCACCAAGAGAGAGAGCAATTTTGCTCTCTTGGTCTTCCAGCTACGAACAGCATTCGAATCAAGAGGATTCAAACTAGCAATCTGTCAATCATTACTTTTACATGCACAGATATTCCGGTTTTTGTCCTTATTCCGAAACAAGATAATTTTCCTACTAAGCTGTTTACATGGCTAATGAAAATGAATATTCCACTAATATTACTGTTTACATGCAGCTGTGCATACTCCAATTAACGTAAAACGCCCATGTTGGTTGGACAATGCCAGAGGTGGACAAAGTACCCAACTTCATTACTTAAGTCAAAGTACAGATCCCACTAGTCAAATGTTACTCCAATACAAGTGAAAGTTGTACAGTTAATTTTTTACTTAAAGTACTGAAGTACTTGCTTTTAAAAATACTGAAGTATTAAAAGTACATTTTCTGTCAATGCATCGTTGAATTATTGCCACAACGTTTACAAAACCTAATGCCATTACCAAGACAGAAATGTGAATTCACAAAATGAACGCATGCTGTGCCATCATGGTGGTTTAACGTTAAGCTAGCTAGTCAGTGAAACTCCACCTGACATGCTAGCAAACTCTTTTCAAACTCAAAATTATATTGGGTAGCTAACGTTACTAGAAAAGAAAGATTTCTACATTGTTTATTTGGCAAGATTATGCTAAAACCCATTTCTGAAAGGACTTCAGATAAGTTAGCATTATTCATGTTAGCGTAACTCCGTTTTTACATGCTAGCTAACAGTGTCCAAGTTAACTATGTGTTAACGTTAGCCGTGGACAAGGCAATGGCAGCTTGGCGGGCAAATCCATAGAAAGTCATGACTAACCAGACTGCATAGCTATTGCAACATTATCGCTAGCTCTAAAAGCACAGACAACTTCATTACAAGCTTTTTCTTGGAATAAAACATTTACATACCTCAATACCCTTCCGCAGGTTGGACGGCAAGTTTTTGTAGGCTGTGATGTGGTTCGTTTTAGGCAAACATTTAAAATGAAACGGATCTTTAATCCTTTCAGAAAACTGAAACATGGGTTCTAGGTAAAGCCATGGGTGCGTGCGTTCTCCAGAAGAACCGCCTCCTCCCATTCTGCCATCAACTGATCGTGTTAAATAATGCTGCTGAGAAATCACTGATCTTGATTTTATCCAGTCTATGGACGTGACCTGATCCTAGTGATTACTGATAGACTGTCTCAGTGTCACCTGCGAAAGAAACAACCATCTCATTATCTGTAGCCGCTTTATCCTGTTCTACAGGGTCGCAGGCAAGCTGGAGCCTATCCCAGCTGACTACGGGCGAAAGGTGGGGTACACCCTGGACAAGTCGCCAGGTCATCACAGAAAAGCAACCATGTTTTAGAAAAGAAAAAAACATCCACTTTCAAAGCCACTTCATAGTAGCGAGTAACGAGGACCTTGACAGAAATGTAGTGGAGTAAAAAGTACGATAGTTGCCTTTCAAATGTAGTGAAGTTAAAGTCATAAGTTTCCAAAAAAATAATACTCAAGTAAAGTACAGTACTCAAGTAAACGTCGTTTATTGCTGTCCACCTCTGGACAACGCACAGAGTTGAGTAAGAGGTTGTGTGTCGTATACTGCTGCAAAAACCCCAACTGAGAGGCTTCCATTAGGGGGAAGCCATGGCTTAATGGACAGAGAAGCAGCTTTGGGATTTAAAAGATCACCGGTTCGATTCCCTGGACCAGCAGGAATGGCTGAAGTGCCCTTGAGCAAGGCATCTAACCCCCAACTGCTTCCCAGGCTGCTCTGGATAGGTTGTACATCACTTTGGATAAGAGCAGTGTTGTAGTCAAGTCACTAAACCTCAAGTCCGAGTCCAGTCTTGATTCCCCAGTGTCCAAGTCATTAAAAAAATTTTGAGTCAAGTTTGAGAACAAGACTCCAACCGCACCATTTGACGGTGGCTGTTTTAGCACCATTAACATTAGTCTGTTCCTGAACATGACGTATGAACAGGTGAATGTGAATTCTCTTTATTAGGGAGTGTGAAGTATTCTATCAGAGATAGTTGGGAGACAGATGTAAGTGCAGAAGATGTGTTTATTAATACGAGTGAAGAGGGTAAACAATCCAGAACGGCAGGCAAAATCATCTCATCTCATTATCTCTAGCCGCTTTATCCTTCTACAGGGTCGCAGGCAAGCTGGAGCCTATCCCAGCTGACTACGGGCGAAAGGCGGGGTACACCCTGGACAAGTCGCCAGGTCATCACAGGGCTGACACATAGACACAGACAACCATTCACACTCACATTCACACCTACGGTCAATTTAGAGTCACCAGTTAACCTAACCTGCATGTCTTTGGACTGTGGGGGAAACCGGAGCACCCAGAGGAAACCCACGCGGACACGGGGAGAACATGCAAACTCCACGCAGAAAGGCCCTCGCCAGCCCCGGGGCTCGAACCCAGGACCTTCTTGCTGTGAGGCGACAGCGCTAACCACTACACCACCGTGCCGCCCAGGCAAAATCATAAAACAGTGAAACAGGCAATAGGTCGAGCGAGGCACAAACAGGCTATCGTAGACTCGACAGAATCAAAGACAAGAAACAGGAAATCAGGGATCAGGAAACCAAACAAGGAAATAACGCTCTTTAATGTGTCAGCAACGCAACTCAATACTTCGCAAAGTAAGTGCGTTTTCACAGTTTTTATATAGGTGCGCTGATTGTGCCTTAAATCCTGTGCAGGTGCAAGTCGTTTGCGGCTCGTCTGAGAGTCTATCTGATGCATGCGCCAAGGTGTGCAGGTGTGACACACTTACATGAAATTAGTACAAAAATTAATGTAGATATAAATATCTTATGCCAAATTATTATGGGGGCGGCACGGTGGTGTAGTGGTTAGCGCTGTCGCCTCACAGCAAGAAGGTCCGGGTTCGAGCCCCGTGGCCGGCGAGGGCCTTTCTGTGTGGAGTTTGCATGTTCTCCCCGTGTCCGCGTGGGTTTCCTCCGGGTGCTCCGGTTTCCCCCACAGTCCAAAGACATGCAGGTTAGGTTAACTGGTGACTCTAAATTGAGCGTAGGTGTGAATGTGAGTGTGAATGGTTGTCTGTGTCTATGTGTCAGCCCTGTGATGACCTGGCGACTTGTCCAGGGTGTACCCCGCCTTTCGCCCGTAGTCAGCTGGGATAGGCTCCAGCTTGCCTGCGACCCTGTAGAACAGGATAAAGCGGCTACAGATAATGAGATGAGAAATTATTATGGCGTGTTACAAAAAATAAAGGAAAAAAAAAAATCAGTCCTCGTCTCCAATTTAGGAGTCCGAATGCAGTTAATGCACAAGTCCAAGTCAAGTCACGAGTCCTTAAAATCAGGGCACGAGTCGGACTCGAGTACTACAAGCCTGGATAAGAGCGTCTGCTAAATGCCTGTAATGTAATGTAATATTCTGAATGTGCTGTATACATGTCCAAAGAATAATCCTAAAACCGGCTATGTCCGACATTTCTTAATCAGAAAATGTTAAATTTGTAACGAGGCCAAATTTGGACTATCCAGACGGAGTCTGCTGTTTACATGACCCGTATCAAATTCTGAATATTGTCATATTTGGAATAATAGTGGAATATTATTGTGCATGTAAACGTGAATAGGAGGCGATTTGTTTTACTGACATTCTATTATACATTCATTGAAAGTGTTTTAGCTTTTTCTATATGCTGTTGGTATTACTCCATTACTGTACAGGATAGGAACCGCCTGCATAATATTGTCAAGGTGTGTTCTAAGATTATTGGACTTCCTGCTCGCCACCTGAATACTGTGTATGAGCAGCAGGCTAGCGGCCTGGCTCATTGAATTCTTAAGGACTCGACTCATGCTTTGTTCCCGGCATTTGAGCAGCTGCCATCTGGTCGCAGGTTCCACTGTCCGGCCTGTGAGACCCAGAGGAGGAGAGTGACCTTTGTTCCAAGTGTTATTCTCCTCCTGAACTCTAAGAAGTCTAAGACAGTTACAATAACTTAAGTCTTCTGTACTGTGGCAGATCACAGAATCCAGGGACACATGTCGGCCCGGGAGCATTTTGAGTTATTGACAGATTCAGAAAGTACAGTTTCTAAGCTTTCCAATGATGCCTTCCATGTGGAGATCTGACAATATTTGAAGAATGTGTGGCCTTTTGAAAGTGTATACTTCTTAAAACAGAAAAGGGAGAAAATTGCCCTCAAAGTTTTCCATCTCAGCTACTCTGGGTGTAGGGCGGGCACATAATGGTGCTCATTTGCATGACATTAAGGAAAGCTCTACCCCCTACGAGCTAGCACGATACTACTTTCATGTAAACAAAGATCACCACGTCAATTTTCCTTCCATGCAAAGTATGCCCAACACAATTATGAAGTACAAAAA
This sequence comes from Neoarius graeffei, assembly GCF_027579695.1. Classification (NCBI taxonomy): domain Eukaryota; kingdom Metazoa; phylum Chordata; class Actinopteri; order Siluriformes; family Ariidae; genus Neoarius; species Neoarius graeffei. Next base: position 49,837,425 of record NC_083579.1, read on the forward strand.
TAAGTCCTAAAGTATACTTTAACGTTTTGTGGTTGAAAAATTACTCACACCATAAGAAAGAAAGATAGCACGATGATGACACAACTAACACAACACTAGTTTCATGTAAAGCCTCGGTCACAACCGGCCGTACCGTGCTCCTACGGCCGGTCTACACGCAAAAAACGCAAGAAACACACGGAGAGCGCGCATGAAACGCACGAGAGCGCGCGTGTGAAAAGTGCGAGAGCGCGCGTATGATGTGCTGATTTTCGAGCCGCAGACTGGCTGCAGAGGTTCTTTGTCATGTCAAACAAACTCTACGGGCGCTTACGTTTTTTTCAGGTTGCAAGACAAACTTACGGCCAACGCGTGTCTTTCTCCGTGAACAAAAAAAAAACGCAGCGATTTGGGAAACGCCAAAAATCACACGGCCAAAAAATCATACGTCCGGTTGTGACCTAGGCTTAACCAAACCACAACACTCTCCGTTACATGCAAAAATAACCACACAGCCTTAGATTAATAAACTTACCCCATCAGAAAGAGAAACGGCGCCTTGCACACACCAATGCCTCCGATGGAATAATGTAGTCCTAGAACGGTCCGTGTATCATCCGATCATTCAAGTATTCCATTCAACCTGGAAAACGAGGTTGCGTTTTTTTTTTTTGCTAGAAACGGTGATCTCCGATGTAAATACCGTGTGTCTGTTTGCTTCGCGGTGTTTCAGCTCCTCTGCGCTCTGTTTAGTAACTCATTCCATAGTGAAATCACACGCCTGTATGCAGTTAAGTAGCCATGCGCTCAACTCGGATCAGACAGCTGATTCGTGGAAAAAAAAACAAATGACTTAAATCATCATGTGAATGGCCCATATGGTAATTTACCCACACCCCCCCAGCAGGCTACAGTCCTGACAAAAACGAGACAATTTGCAACAAAAAATGTATGCTTTTCCAACAAAACAATCTATTATCTGAAATACTGATTGCATTCTTCAAGATCTCAACTTGCACATGATGGAAAAAAACAAAAATCACAAATTTCGAAAAAAAAAATGCTTCTTTTGCGATTATCTCGGATTCGTTTCGGCCGACGTTTGTCCCTGGATTCGGTGAGGGGTCAGGTCGCAGGTTCCGCGGTCCGGCCTGTAAGACCCAGAGGAGGAGAGCAACCTTTGTTCCAAGTGTTATTCTCCTCCTGAACTCTAAGAAGTCTAAGACAGTTACAATAACTTAAGTCTTCTGTACATATACTCTAGTGCAATATCACATGTCCTGATGTGAAATATTACAATATCACCTTGTCACTTTAACTACAATGTCACTCTAATCATACTGTCATTTTAATTTTATCCGTGCTTCATTTTATTTATTTGCCATATTTTATCTGCTGCTTTGCTTTTTTTTTTTTTACTTTGTTACTGGCAGCAGGCCTGACATTGTACATTGTACATAATACGCTGTTTGTTTGTTTTTTGCCCACCCATTTTTGTGATTTTATTCTTTTTGTGATTTTATTTTCTTGCTCTTATTTTAATGTACCGCTCTTCGCCCTTCTAATTGCCCTTCGGGGATAAAGTTTTGTCTGTCTGATCCTTGGCCGTATTCTCCATGGTTCTTCGTTGGTCTAATTGTTCATGGAAGGTTGTTGATTTGAACTAATGCACACTTTCTCTCTCTCTCTCTCTCTCTCTCTCTCTCTCTCTCTCTCTCTCTCTCTCTCTGTGCTTCTGTACTGCTTATATTACAGCAAAACTTTGTGTTTAAATGATTAATAGGGAGAATGTTCTGTCTGAGCGTCAGTATGTTAGTCACTCAGTAAGAGATCATTACGAGTTGTATTTTTTTTTACTTTATTGTTTTCAGCAGATGGGAGAGATAGATGCTGTCATACATAAAATTGCTGAAAAATATCCTCAAAGTTTTGGAAAATAAAAAATGCAAAAGAGCCTAGGAACTCTGCAGGAGCCTAGGAACTCTGCAGGATATTTAAGTGAAATGCTTTCTGAGGTTTTTTTTTTTTTTTTCTTGCAGGAACATGGAGAGACAGCCCTGCATCTTGCAGTGAGGCTGGTCGACAGAACCTCGCTACATATCGTAGACTTCCTCACTCAAAACAGGTAATGGCCTCGAGACCCACACATGCTCGGTTTTATTTTTCCATTAGCAGATTAAATGCTGTAGCCTACGGATCGCTCCTTCCTGTTGTTTTAGCCCTAAAGAGTTGTTGTTCTCATATTTATGATACTCAAAGTAGTGCATTGCGTCGACTGACTGAACCTTGTTGTTTGCTTTCAAGTGTGAATCTGGACAAGCAGACGGCAAAAGGAAGCACGGCGCTGCATTACTGCTGTCTTACGGACAACAGCGAGTGTCTCAAACTGCTCCTAAGAGGCAAAGCTTCCATAGATATTGGTAAGAAACCATCAGCTGAGTGTGTAATTAGTGCTGCCTCCTTTTCCTTTCCATCATCTTCGCTTTGAGAAACATTTCCTATGTTTCTGTTCATGTTTTGTTTTACTTAGCTTCATTCTTTCACATTCTTCTACTTGGGCTGTTTTGAAAGCTGGATGTGGTGATAAGAGACAGGATTTGCGTCTGGCATTATCCCCAGTGTTGTCAGTGGGAATTGAGTTAATTAACGCTCTTCTAGTGAACGGCGCAAACAAAAGAGTCGAGCCAGAACCAGTGCGGCATGGCACTCTGTGTGTATGCTGTCTTTTTGGGGACCAAATGTCCCCTTTGTTTCATCATGAAGACATAAAAAAAAAAAAGTGTGATGTGAGGACATTTTGTTGGTCATCATCATGAAACTTTTATATTTTAGTAATCAGAAAGATTTGACTTGATTTACTTTGATTACGTTGAGCTACAATAACACAGTTTGGTGCAAAACTATTTCAATTATTCCACAAAATTGAGTCGTACATGAGTTGATAGCCAACAAGACGCGTAGCGCTGAATTGGCTATAAGCCATGTACGATGAGATTGGATTCACTGGATTCACATTCACTGGATTTTGAGAAACAGAGCATTTTTATTTTTATTTTTTTGCAAATTTGATAAATAACTTTATACAAAATGTCTGACAAAACCATTTCCGCTTAGAATGTAAACAAACCGGCGAAATGATGGCAGCAATTTGTGAAAATGCTGTAATAATGATTCTTGAAAAAAAAAATGTTCTTATCAAATAATTTTATTCAATATTTTGTTGGGCTTTTTTTTTTTTTCTTTTTTTGGGGGGGCTTTTGGCGGTTGGCAAACCAACTTAAAGGTGCATTACTGCCACCAACTGGGCTGGAGTGTGGAACAGGAGCTTTTGGGGGGTGGACTTTTAAATACTTGATGATAATTTTAGGGAGTTTGTTTTTGAGTAGAGTTTTTATTTCATCCTCGGTTAGTTCAGCAACACGCTCTGCCATTTTGTTTTTCTCTACTCACAATATATGAGCTGATAGCCTAGTAGTAGAGTAGTTTGGGCGGCACGGTGGTGTAGTGGTTAGCACTGTCGCCTCACAGCAAGAAGGTTCCGGGTTCGAACCTCACGGCCGACAGGGGCCTTTCTGTGTGGAGTTTGCATGTTCTCCCCGTGTCCGCGTGGGTTTCCTCCGGGTGCTCCGGTTTCCCCCACAGTTTAAAGACATGCAGATTCGGTACAATGGGGCCACTGTAATTGGCGCAAGCTGTTGTAGTTTCCCATGCCATGATGTATGTACATATACATATATATATATATATATATATATATAGATCTTCCTATGGCAAAAGCTAAATAAATAAATAAATAAAAGTAACCAATCAGAGTGCGCGATTGCTCACATCCAGTGAATGTGGATAAAATGATAGTGTGTAGGAGGAAAGCAAAGAAGAAATCCCCTTCTATTTTACTTCAGCCTGCCAATGTGGATTCTTTAGTGCTGATCATGAGACTTCAGAGTATAAAACTGTAAAAGTATTGAATACTGTGTGCAGCTAACGAGGCGGGTGAAACCCCACTGGACATTGCCAGGCGACTCAAACATCTGCAGTGTGAAGAGTTGGTGAGTCGTGATCACGGTGTTTAACACCACATATGGCTTAACGGAATAGCTTCTCAGCTGGACAGTACAGAGGTTAAGTACACTGTCTGTGTGTTCTGAGTGCAGCTAAACCAGGCGCTCGCTGGCAAGTTTAATGCACATGTGCATGTTGAATATGAGTGGCGGCTACAGCATGAAGACCTAGACGAGAGTGATGAAGATTTGGATGAGAAGGTACCCCCGTATTTCTCTAGTCCAGGAGTTGGCTAACGTTTTGCTGTCATGGATCCCATTCAGTGGAAATATATACATGTATATGTACACATGTGTATATGTATGTGTCACAGCACAAATTCAATATGAGTCAAAGCTATAATAATTCATATTATACAAATGCCTACCAGTAAAAGGTATTAGAGTTTTTTCCCTGATCCTTTCATAGTTTCATAGAAACTCAAGCCACTGTGACCCTGTGTTAAAAATGTAGATTCAGAAACCCAGTTTTTCTAGTTTGGTGAAAATGGCTGCTAGATTGAGTTGACATCATTTTGTTCTTGTTTTTAATTTGTAGTTTTAAGTTAGATCAGGAAATGAATGACTTTGTGTAACATAGCTTCACCAGTCAAATAAGCTTAGAATTATAATAAATAAATAAAACTGTTAGAACAAGAGGACAAGGAATTTAGATTTGTACATATCTATATATAACTGTAAAACTGCTGAAGTGTGTGTGGCTGCTAATAACATGAATGTTTTTATGACTTGTGGTCTTTCCATGTCCAGTCCAGTCCCCTGCGGCGAGAGGAGAGGCCGGTCAGTTGTTACACACCTGGCAGCTCAGTGATGCAGCCCAGTATAGCCAGTCTGTCCAAGGACAAACAGCAGCGCTGCTACGTCCCAAACCTGGTCAACAATGAGACGTATGGGACCATCGTCAACACCAGCCCCTCCAGTGGGGTCCTATCCACCCCCGCACCTCCACTGCCTCCCAGAAATATCGGTACCTTCTATTGAGCTTCTACTCACTTTGTTATCCTTCTTAAGAAATTGTTGTCTCGCCTCGAATATTTTAATTAGGCGTAAACTGAGCCCTTGCTTTTTCATTTTTGAGCCAACCCTGATATCTGAGCTCTGAGTCCTGGACGATCCTGATCCACTCCTGATACTGATGTTCTTTTTATAGCACTTTCAAACCTTTTAGTCTGTTTGCTGAGTCCAAATCAGAGTGAAAATTGGATTCTGTTAGCTTTTGTTTTCAAGTCCTGCAAAACTCGGCAGTCAGAATGCTCAAAAACACATGTTCACATTGGTGTATACGTCAGTGTATCAGAACAGAAAACATTATATCAGCTCTAATAATAGTCCCATGTTTCAGGTCAGAATTGGCTCTTCTCCCAAACTCAATACCAGATTGGAACAACTCGCCTGCCTGCATCAGGTGAAAGGGGGAAAAAAATTATCTATCCATCCAGCCATTATCCATAACTACTTATCCTGTACAGGGTTGCGGGGAAGCTGGAGCCTATCCCAGCTGACTACGGGCGAAAGGCGGGGTACACCCTGGACAAGTCGCCAGGTCATCACAGGGCTGACACATAGACACAGACAACCATTCACACTCTCATTCACACCTACGCTCAATTTAGAGTCACCAGTTAACCTAACCTGCATGTCTTTGGACTGTGGGGGAAACCGGAGCACCCGGAGGAAACCCACGCGGACACGGGGAGAACATGCAAACTCCACACAGAAAGGCCCTCGTCAGCCACTGGGCTCAAACCCAAGACCTTCTTGCTGTGAGGCAACGGTGCTAACCACTACGCCACCGTATATAATTTTTTTTCCTCAGTATATTTTGTGCATACACACTGATCAGCCCTAACATTATGACCACTGACAGGTGAAGTGAATAACATTTGATTATTTCATTACAGTGGCACCTGTCATGGGGTGGGATATATTAGGCAGCAAGAAAACAGTCATTTCTTGAAGTTGATGTGTTGGAAGCAGGAAAAAAGCAGGGAAAGCGTAAGGGACAAATTGTGATGACTAGATAACTGGGTCTGAGCATCTCCAAACTGGCACATCGTGTGGGGTGTTCCCAGTATGCAGTGGTTAATACCTACTAAAAGTGGTCCAAGGAAGGACAACTGGTGAACTGGCAAGAGGTGTTGAAGGCTAGCCCATATGGTCCAATCCCCACAGAAGCACTACCGTAGAACAAACTGCTGAAAAAGTTCATGCGGGCTAAAATGGAATGGTGCCAACATTAACTTTTTCACCAGTTTGTCATTTAAAATGTCCTGGTATTTCGTGGAGTCCATGATGCCATGTATCCTAACAAGGTGTCCATGGCCTTTGGAGTTGTAGTTGTGTTTCTCAAACTTCAAGCGTTTACGTTTGTGGTTAACTGATATAAAAGGCTTTTTTTTCTGGCATACCTTCCAAATGATCTGCTGGCATGGAGGTGGCATCTGATGGTGGTTTTGGAGACTTTGAAACTCTAAGATTTTACTTTTTCTTGTAATTCATCAACAGTGATCCTTGGGGATTGTTTTGCTTCTCTTACCATCCTTATCACTGTACATGGGGGCAAAATAAACTTGGGTCCTCTTCCAGGAAAGCTTGTAACAGTTCCCATTGGTGTTCACTTTTTTAATTATTGTCCTAACAGGAGAAATGGACGTTTTCAGGCAAGTAGCTATTTTCTTTTATAACCATTCCCTGACTTATGAAGGTCAACACACTTCTCCCTCATATGGTTTGTTTGTTCTCTTATCTTTCCCATTTTGATGGATGACTAAAAGAATTTGGCCTCTGTGTCACCTCATATTTGTTCCCCAGTTAATCAGGAAGTCATGGATTACAGCTTGAAAGTTCCTACACACTTCAATCAACTCAAAAATGTGCAATTTAAATGGGAAACATGCTTCAGTTCCATTGCGTTCGCGATAATTTCCAGAGGTGCCAATAATAGTGGTACGTGTTTTTGTTAAAAATAATTATTTCTTGATGAGGGATTTGTTTTTCTCTGAATAAATTTATTTCAATTAAAAGTTGGATTTTTCTTATTTTTTCAGTGTGAGATGAAGCTACTTCACCAAAATGTGCATTTTTTTTCTGAAGTCTTTTGCTAATCTTTATAAGGGGTGCCAGTAATCGTGGAGGGAACTGTACATATCGTTTAAGCTACTTTACTTGATGTACGGTTATAATAAAATGCGGCTGAAAGGTTACAAGCCGTAGCTGCATATTAAACAGCAGAGAAAGATGAATGACTCAACACAAGCTTTAAGTGCCCAACATCCTTTCAACAGTGTCTCACATTATCAAGGCCAGTATTTTAACAATTCCCATTTAAGCAAGACTGTTGATCTCAGATCAGGTTTTACCTTTTATCCTCGTGTATAAGCTTATCCAGATTTATTGGCACGCTTGACTGAAAGAATACTGAAAACTCTCGCTGACTTAGCAGTTTTCAGTTACTGAGAGTCTTTTTGTAGGGCTGTGTATGTGGTTTATTTATATTTCAGTACTGTTGCAGCATCATATACTGTATACGGTAACAAAACAGTCAAAAGTTTGGACACACCGACTCATTCATCGGATTTTCTGTATTTTGACTATTTTCTACATTGTAGAACGATACTGAAGACATCAAAATCTATGAAATAACACATGGAACATGTATGGAATTATGTAGCAAACACAAAATGTGGGGCGGCACGGTGGTGTAGTGGTTAGCGCTGTCGCCTCACAGCAAGAAGGTCCGGGTTCGAGCCCCGTGGCCGGCGAGGGCCTTTCTGTGCGGAGTTTGCATGTTCTCCCCGTGTCCGCGTGGGTTTCCTCCAGGTGCTCCGGTTTCCCCCACAGTCCAAAGACATGCAGGTTAGGTTAACTGGTGACTCTAAATTGACCGCAGGTGTGAATGTGAGTGTGAATGGTTGTCTGTGTCTATGTGTCAGCCCTGTGATGACCTGGCGACTTGTCCAGGGTGTACCCCGCCTTTCGCCCGTAGTCAGCTGGGATAGGCTCCAGCTTGCCTGCGACCCTGTAGAACAGGATAAAGCGGCTAGAGATAATGAGATGAGACAAAAAACGTTTCATATTTTACATTCTTCAGCGTAGCCACAGTTTACCTTGACGCTTTACACGCTATTGGCATCATCTTAACCAGCTTCATGAGGTAGTCACCTGGAACGCTTTTCAATTAACAGGTGCCTCGTCAAAAGTTAATTTGTGCAATTTCTTGCCTTCTTAATGCGTTTGAGATCAAATAGTAAATAATAAGAATACAGTATTCCACAACTGTAATAATCCATATTATGGTAAGAACTGCTCAACTAAGTAAAGAGAAACGACATCCATCATTACTTTAAAACATGAAGTGCGTCTTAATTAATAAAAATAAAGAAAAAAACCACTGAATTAGACTTTACTTCAGCTTGTCTCTTATTGTGTGCAGGACTGAGTCTCTTCGCTGCCTTGACGTGATTTATTTCACACTGTGGCATTGTGCCATGTTCTCCCAGACTAACATAATTAAGGCTTGGAGCTGAGCCACAGCTCAGAAAAAGAATCGACCCGGAACTTTGTCTTCCTCTTGATGGGGGGAAAAAAAGCAGCCTCTTCTGGGGTGTGGGGAAGCTGTGTAAACTTTGTTTCAGTCTGAATGTCCAACATCTCTCTGGTTTTCTCTCTGATCTCGATAGGGCAGCTGACTGGTCACAGCGGAGGTCTCCAGGGTTCTCCAGCATGGAAGCCTGGCTCCATAGATCTCTCAGGCAGGCAGAGATCCTCCTCAGATCCTCCTAACATGCATCCGCCTGTTCCACCCATGCGAGTCACTTCATCCTCCTGTGAGTCTGTGCTGCATGGAGTAACACAATTAAAAGATGCGCACGCACAAAGAAAACCCCAGTGTCATTTCAAGATTGGCAGCAGATGTTGCTTTTTTTTTTTTTTAAACCATAAGTTACACAGTCTCATTTCACCTTGAGAGTAATTTACACTTGGATTAAAAATAAACCTTGAAGTGTGCCATTGCTATACGTTTATGGTACATTGCACCTCTAATGCTGTGCTCTCTGCAGTCATAGCGCCGGCCGCTCCGTCTCCTCCTGTATCTAAACCTGCCAGTGTGATGGAGGCCATGACCATGCAGAGCAAAACCGGACAAGTGCCTCAGGGCCAGAGCATTAACAGGGGTACCGCTACAAGGTCAGAATTGTCATACACACTCACACCATGGGAGCTTTCCAAATACTGTTTCTATCACAACTGTCCAAAACTGTAAAATCAGCTGAAGAATTTGCCTTAAAGCTCGTATCACGCAGTTTTACAAGTAGCTTCTTACTGTTACGGGTTGTTTTACAATCAGGGTACAAAGTTTGTGTCACGGGTCCAAAATTCAAATTGATTCAAACTGGTTCTTGTAGCAGTTTTTAAGTGAAGGACAAGTTAAAGAACAGATTTCAGGTAATTTTTTGACGTGTGTGTATGGTAGTTTTGTGTAATCTGCTATAAGATAAAGAAGATGAAGTGTAGCTTTAAGCAGGGCTGGGAGAAACAAATGAAGTGATTCTCGGAGAGGACTTTTTTTTTTTTTTTGACAATTCAGAATCCACTACTTCCATAGCGCTTTTAAATATAAGGCTGTAAGCTTTGTGTTAGTTGTCTCTAATATTTATGTCCCAATATCTTGACCACATTTTAGGATGAAAATAATCATTTTAGATATGTTATTTTATATTGAAAAATGAGCTGTCTCGGAGAGGACATTTTTTTTGACACAATTACATACTAATTTGATCAAAATAGTCTGAAAACTTACTGGCATTCAACATTAAAACTTAACTATGTTTCCAATGATATGGAACCAAATATGTGTTTTATGGTATAAAGAATGATGTAAGTGCATCCCTTTTGGAGCTACCTGTGGTCAAAAAAGCACTTTTTCTAAATGACACGAGTAATTTTGCTAAATATGACATATATTGCCATACATTCACCAAAAATAACCTTATCACCAATTTTTTTTTTGCATGGTAAATAGAGCTATCACAGGGCTACAATAATAAACAACCAAGTTTATTTAGTCAAGCCTTTTGATATTGAAGAAAAGTGTTAAATGTGATTTTTAGCTTGCGTACCCTGATTGTAAAACAACCCTTAACTAGATCACCAACGGCAATAGAAAGAACACTGGATTTCTTTTCAGTTAAAAAAAAAAATCTGAATGTTTGTTTTGCTGTTTTTTCTGGCTGATGCAGTACGATATTCTGTACAGGTGAGGACAAAATTGGTAAATGCTTATTACTGAATGACACATTTTTATATAACGACTAAGTTTTAGTCTCACAAGTAGTTTTTTTTAGCTCATCCGGCTTCAGGCCAGGCCGGATGAGCTTATGCGATCACGCATCGTCTATCGTCGTCCATCCATAATTTACAAAAATCGCTACTCCTCCTACGGGATTGATCGGATTTTGATCAAACTCACTTAGTGTTCCCCAGGTAGGTGTGTATAAAAGTTGTCAAGATGGTGGCACCACCAGTCATATTTACGATTTTATGGGCGTCTTGGCCGGTATGAGCTACAGCCTGCCCATCCATCCAATCAATCAATCAATCAATCAATCAATCAATCAATCAATCATGTTGTCAGGGACGTCAGTCCTTCTGATATATGACTGTTGAGTTTGTTTCTTTGTTTTAGTACATTTGCCATCTGGTTTCTTTTACTGCAGTTTCCACAGCAATCAAGATTAGTCATGTGTGTTACCTTGAGTTAGTAAAAGTCTCCGCTAGCTTAAACTCCAAAATATTCTTTCAAGAGTAATTTTTCGATAAAAACATCCATACAGAAATGTTTACATTATGTTTACCCTTCAGAATTTTGACTACGTTGCCTACTTTGTATTCGTAACTACAGTAAACACTCTATACTAAACACACATCAGAAATGAACACCTCTACATGCACATACAAGTACTGACTAAATATTTGCAAACTCCGTTTATTCTCTCTATATTAGCGTATCCCTCACTGCTCTTAATGACAAAATAAGGCTAAACCAGAATCGGAGTTAGACGGTGCCGAAGGCAATGAGGCTCTTTTACTGGAAATGTCTTTGTCGCCCATCAGTGAGCACAAGGGTCACTTTGCACATATACGGTATAATGCAAAATCTGTGGAAAAGGCCTACAGGGAACTGCGGCTTTGTACAGGTCATTAATTCCTGTTCAAGGTCTTTTTCCAAGCACATACAGGAGATGTAGAGAAGTAAGCCAAATAGTGTGCTAAGTAGGGCTTCACTATACACTGCAAAAAATAAAAATCTTAGGAAGTTTGTCTATTTTCAAGTCAAAACATCTAGCCACCCTTATTATAAGACATAATTGCCCAACAAGGAAAACCTCATTTAGCTAGAAAGGCTAGTTTTTAGACAGTCCATCTTGAAAATCTTGTATAGACAAAATGTCTTGGAAAAAGTCTTATTTGGAGCACCTTTGAAAATAAAACAAGTTTTTTTTTTTAAAACAAGTAAGTACATTTTGGACATTTGTCAAATGCAGTTCATTTTGTTTCAAGAAAAAAAAACAAAGTATGCTTGTTTTGGGAATAAATGAACTTTACTGAAATCTTTGAATCTCATCTCATTATCTCTAGCCACTTTATCCTTCTACAGGGTCGCAGGCAAGCTGGAGCCTATCCCAGCTGACTATGGGCGAAAGGCGGGGTACACCCTGGACAAGTCGCCAGGTCATCACAGGGCTGACACATAGACACAGACAACCATTCACACTCACATTCACACCTACGGTCAATTTAGAGTCACCAGTTAACCTAACCTGCATGTCTTTGGACTGTGGGGGAAACCGGAGCACCCGGAGGAAACCCACGCGGACACGGGGAGAACATGCAAACTCCACACAGAAAGGCCCTCGCCGGCCACGGGGCTCGAACCCGGACCTTCTTGCTGTGAGGCGACAGCGCTAACCACTACACCACCGTGCCGCCTTAATCTTTGAATCTTTCATTACAATTCGACTCCACCTTACATATCCTAAGTTTACTGCGACTGTTTTCTCAGTCATTCAGAGTGAGCTCCTTCTAGATGCTGTACGGTACATACTCTAGACCAGACAAGTGCCTTCAAAAAGGCTATGAGTGAGTGGAGGGCGTTTTAGTGAGGTCTTTTTGGAATGCTGTGAGTTAAGTTCAGTGTTTTTTGGTTTTTTTTGATTGGTTGGTTGGGGGTTTTTTTGTGCCTGATCTTGTAAACCCCTCGTACACATGAATAGTCAGTGCCCCCAAAATGCACTGTTGCTTTGGCGTTGTGTAAGCACTGTAAGTCAAAATGCGTAGACTTTTTTTTTTTTTTTGGTGCCTGAGGTCCTGGGGAAGTGGAATCTTAAGAGATGTTTTAATGTTTGAATGTTGAAATGGGGAAAAAAAAAATAAACTTGTTGCAATGCTACACGTGTCGTCAACTTGATTCAAGATAGTCTCTGGTCTCATATCTAGAGTATTTTACTAATTACAGGTCACAAAAGGAGAATCTTTTAAGCTAGCAATGCTTAGTTGTAGAATTTAACAATCCTAATATTAGTATATTTATCTTAAATTCAGTTTTTACTGCTAAGACTTTGTCATGAATTTAAGTGAAATACCCTTAAAATGAAATAAATACGATCTTGTTATAAGAACTATTTTGATTACTTTGAGTTAATCAGAGCTCGCATAATAAGTTCCCCAATCTTATTTTGGAATTATTTCATCTAAAAACAGGTTAGATTTTTCATCTTACTTTAAGAAATCTTACCAAGTCAAATTTGACTAGTTCCATTGGCAGATTTTTTTCACCTGATTCAAGCAAATATGCTTTGTTTTAATCTTTTATTTCTTATTTTTGAAAGGCCATTTTTTGCAGTGTAGTGATGATGATCACTAAATAGTGTTGATAATTCTGACTAAATCAACGCTAGCTGACAGATTAAAGGTTAAAAAAAAAAAGCAGTGGCGCTGTTTGTCGGCGTGGTTTAGGTGCACTTGTTGCCTCGGTGTTTAGTGTCACTATAAATCAACACAGTCAACCTGACTGATCACCGTTATCCTATAATGAAAGAAACATTTCTATCCTGATGGGAGGGGTTTCTTCGAGGATGACCCCGCCCCATCCACAGTTCACGAGGGCTCATTACAATGTTTTGTTGAGGACTGAAAAGATGTAAATTATATTCTATGAGCCTCACAGTAAGCAGATTTCAACCCAGTTGAACACCTAGGGGAGATGTTGTGCTGGAGTGAGGTATTAGTCAGCACTCTCCAACATCATCGGTTGAGAGAATATCTTTTGGAAGAATGATTTTCTTTCATCCATCCATCCATCCATCCATCCATCCAGTACAGTTCCAGAAACGTATGATGCGTCTTGGTGGCCTAACGACTGAATTAAGTCACTTTGTGTTGTTTTTTTTTCCTTTAATCTGTTACCCGTCTGTTTACTGTTCATGTTTGAATCAAATAAGGCTGTTCCTTAGTTACCACTGTGTCAATAAACCTGTTTCCGCAATAGTTAACTGTAGAGCTGGCGTACCTTCTCTAGTCATCTTTAGCTTAAAGCACCAGCGTCAGTAAAAACGGTCTCCATTTATCAGTTAGTGCATTGAAGCCTGGCTCACCGATATTTCAGTCGATTTATTTAATTGTTTGAGCCTGATGTTTCCCTCAGCTGTGTGTGTGAATGTAGGAAAAGCAGTGGTCCAAAGAATCCCTGTAATAAAGTAAGGTTTTTTTTGTTTTTTTGTTTTCTTCTCCCTCAGCTCGGACAAAAGCTACAGCAAGGGGCCCCCAGCGCGCTCGGACACCGCAGAGAGACCAGGTAGATGTCAAAGAAACGGCTTAATCTGTGAGTTGATGATGATTTGAGTATGAAATCGGTTGTACCTCTTTAGTACAGTTTGAATAAAGGGTGTAGGAGCCTCAAGAATCGAGTTGCTTGAGGTTTTACTATGTTGGATATGCTTTGTTTTCACTGCGATGTCATTTCCTGTGTTTTGATGAGCAGCAAAGGAAGTTCCTGGATGCCCTCAGAGCACAAGTGGTCAGTCTCTGGCTCCTGGCCACGTACCCAGGAAAACATACCCAGTAAGTTCCATCATATCAGGAGGAAATGCCTGAATCTGGAGTGATTCAGTTGTAAACAGATGATTCCATGTGTGCAATGAAGAACGGATTATATATGTTTATTCCGCACATTGTGTGTGTGTATCAGAAGCAGAAGCCAAAAAGGGTGAAGGCCATCTATAACTGCGTGGCCGATAACCCTGATGAGCTGACGTTCACTGAAGGCGAGGTGATCATTGTAGACGGGGAAGAGGACCAGGAGTGGTGGGTGAGTCCGTGTGTGTGTGAGAGGAAGAACTGGCCTTTATAAGCAAGTAGGAAGGATGAAAGCGGTCAGGATTTAGAACAGAATGTGCAAGAAATAGAGGGGAGATAGAGACTTTATCAACATCCAGTTGCCATGGTGGCCTGGACACATGCGATGACCTCATTCTTTCCTTTTGGTTGTGGGAATGCAGACCAGCTGCTGTTTGCCTTTCTTCATATCTTAGTTCCACTGGCTGCATTTAATCTTTAAAACTCCACAGAGCCTCATCAACAGCACACCCAGATCATCATCATCATCATCCAACATTTCAGTTGTGTACAGATGTGCTTCAGAGCGTTTGGGAAATACTGTATATTACCATGCTGCGCTCATGTTATTGTTTATCAGAATTCGCGCTGTGCACATGTTTAGTACAGGAAGTGAACAAGAGGTCATTTGTTTCCAGTGGAAATACCACAAAGCTCTTGACTACATTGGACTTTGTATAAGCCCTGCTCTGTGTTAAAGCATTACACTGAGGGGAAACAAATCTAGTTTCCTCTTCTAGGATCACTGTAAATGTATTAAACAGGGTCTTCAAGTCTTAGAAAAAGTCCTAATTTCTCTGAATTACATTTTATGAATTCAATTCCCAACTGTTATGTTGTGTTAAATTTGAATTTTAAAGTCTTAGATTTTAGGCTTTGTGCCATGTGTTGCATGTCCTTTTTAAAAATTTTTTTATTTTTTTAATGTGAGTCTGTTTTGCAAACATTTGAGATCGCATTATGCACTCTGCTTAACACAGGGTCTTTCATGTTAGAAAGGCTCGTACCGTAAACTGAGGCCAGCATTAGCTTCCTGCTTTTGAGTTAGCACATGTCCATTTAAGTTATTCCACGAAATCAAGTCGTACATGAGCCGACAGCCGATGAGGTGCGTAGCGCCGAGTTGGCTATAAGCCATGTACGACGAGATTGAATGGAATAACTGTTTTATTCTATTCACATTCACTGGATTTTGAGAAACAGAGCATTTTTTTTATTTTATATTTTGCAAATTTGATAAATAAAAACTTTACAAAACGTCCGACAAAATCATTTCCGCTTAGAATGTAAACAAACTGGAGAAATGACAGCAGCAATTTGTCAAAAATGCTATAATAATAATTCTTGAAAAATTAAAGATGCGTTCTTACCATCAAATACTTTTATTCCATATTTTGTTGCGCTTTTTTTTGTATTTTTGGTAGTTTTTTTTTTCCTTAGGGTTTTTTTTTTTGCAGTTGGCAAACCAACTTAAAGGGGCATTACAGCCACCGACTGGGCTGCAGTGTGGAACAGGAGATATTGGGGGGGGGGGGGGACTATATTCTTTTACCTATTTCTGTTTCTTTTAAATACTTGATAATTTTGGGGGTTTTGCTTTTGAGTAGAGTTTTTATTTCATCCTTGGTTGGTTGAGCAACACGCTCTGCCATTTTGTTTTTCTCTACTCATGGTATATGAGCTGATATCCTAGTAGTAGCAGCTGATCAGAGCATGCGATTACTCATATCCAGTGAATGTGGGTAGAATAAATGGTTATATTTGAATTCAACCCAAAGTTTTTACTGGACAAGAAATGCTCTTGCTGGTTAAAATGTGTTCCTACTTAGAACTCAAACTCCTTGCACACGTCGATCATGGGAACCATGTGGAAGCTGTTGTGTGTTTGTTATAAAATACACACAAACAGTTTTCCTGATGTTTAATTATTTTGAGGTGTTTCTGTATGTCTGCAATGTTACTGGCACTGCAATTTTTGGTTTGGAAATAAAAAGTATCAAATTGAACTTTAGAATACTTGACCATACACTCAGTGGCCACTTTAATAGGAACACCTGCTGAATCATGTAGCAGCAGCACAATGCAAGAAAAGTGACTTTGACCGTGGCACGATTTGAGTATTTAATCGCCGGGTCTTTTTCCAGTCTTCAGCTGTGCAGTTTGGAGAGCCTGTGCCCGCTGTAGGCTCAGACTCCTTGGTTGACAGGATCTGTTACCACTAGCTTTGGCATGTTGTTCATTCTGAGCTGCTTTTCTACTCACCACAGCTGTAAAGAGTGGTTAGTTGAGTTACTGTAGCCTTCCTGTCGGCCATTTTCCTCTGATCGCTCTCAAGGCCTTTCCCCTAAACAGAACTGCTGCTCAGTGGCTGTTTTCTTTGCTTGGTTGTTTTTTCCACACCATTCTGGATAAAATCTAGAGACTGTTGCGCTCAAAAAAATCACAAAAGAACAGTCACTGAGAGGACATGAATTTTTTTTTTTCTCCTCCATTCCAATGTGGACATTAAAGTGCCATTCCACCATTGGATTGTTAGGACTAGGACTGTTTTGGCCTCTAGAGGCCGCTGTTATTTCCTTTTCATGTCGTGTTTATTTTGGCCTCTAGAGGCCGCCACTGTTCCTGTGTCTTGTGTTTGTGTTAATTGCCTAATTATCTTCACCTGTGTCCTTAATTAGTTTGTCTATTTATACCCCTGAGTTCAGTCCTCTTGTCACGGAGTCTTTGTGCTGTTATGTTTATCTCCAGTTTCCTTTGTACTGTGTTTTTTGATCTTCTTAGCTTTTGTATTTTTGCACTTTGCTTTTCTTTTGGATTATACTCTTTGGTTTTTTTTTTGTCTTTTGTTTTGCCCTGTATATAGTGTATATAGTTTAAATAAACCTTTTGATTCTTTTTCTACTTCCGCCTCACGCCTCTGCATTTGAGTCATCCCCCTGGTGGCCTAGTGGGGGTTTGCTGGATTATCACACCAACGAACCAGGTTCGAATCCCAGCAAAACCCTAACAGAAAGACTCCGTCATGACCGACTCAGCAGAGGCTGCTTCAACTGTCTACCCGGCCAACCTTCAGGGAATTATGGCAGCTTTGACACGCTTCGGAGCAACCATGGACGCTCATGGACGTACGCTCACCAGCCAACGTGAGGCCCTCGCTCGCCACGAGGAACTGCTTCAGCAAATTGGGAAAACCCTGGCACAGCTGACATCTCTGCCTGCATCTCCTGCTCCTGATCCAGTTCCTGCTCCTGATCCAGTTCCTGCTCCTGATCCAGCTCCCACTCCTGCTCCAGTGCCTCCTGCAATGCTGCCTTCTTCACCTCGCGAACCCAGCCTTCCTGCACCACAGAGGTATGACGGCAAGCACAGTGAGTGCCGAGAGTTCCTTACCCAGTGTCAACTCACCTTTGAGCTTCAGCCTACCACCTACACTACGGATCGCCGCAAGATTGCCTTTGTGATCACCTTATTAGCTGGTAAGGCGCGAGCCTGGGCTACTGCTATCTGGCAAAGACAGGGACCTGAGTGCTTTGATTTCCAGCTGTTTTCTGAAGAGATGCTTCGGGTCTTCGATCAGGCAGACATCAGTACCGACGCAGCCCGAAAGCTCATGTCCATCCGGCAAGGAGGAAGCGTCGCAGATTACGCCATCTCGTTCCGAACACTCGCAGCAGTAAGTGGATGGAACGAGACTGCCCTGGTGTCAGCCTTCCACCATGGTCTGTCTGACCCCATCAAGGACGGTCTGGCCTCTATTGGATGCCCAAGTGACCTCGAAACCCTCATCTCACATGCTATTCGTCTGGACAACAGGATGAGAGAACGCCACCAAGCCTTGAGCCCCCCCAGCCTCCCTACCTCTACCTGGAGACCGTCTACCTCCTTCAGTGACTGTCCAGAACCCATGCAAGTGGGTCGTACTCGCCTCTCCGCATCTGAGAGGGAGCGCAGAAGGAGGGACAAGTGCTGCATCTACTGTGGCAAGCCTGGTCACTTCCGAGCATCATGTCCCGAACTCTTGGGAAAAGGACCGCCCCGTCCAGCCGAGGGAGGGTTGTGACGGGGCCTACCCTCTCTCCCGGACTCCCTGGCCAAGGAATCTACATCCCGGTCTCCATCTCCTGGGGTGAGTCTGTCCACTCTTGTCAAGCTTTGATAGACTCAGGGGCGGCTGGGAACTTTATGGATATTCACTTCGCCCAAAGCATCAATATTCCGACTGCACCTCTTGAAGTCCCACTGTCTGTGTCTGCCCTCGATGGCCAAGCGTTAGGTGATGGAAGAGTCACCCAAGTTACTTCTCCAGTTTTCCTCCAGTCTCAAGGTCACAAGGAAGAAATATCCCTGCACCTGATTCCTTCACCTGAGTTCCCAGTTATTCTAGGCCTTCCTTGGCTTACTCGCCACAACCCTCGCATAGACTGGGTAACAAGCCAGGTTGTGGAATGGGGCCCTGCATGCCATGCCTCTTGTCTGCTCTCTAGCTCTCCTGTGTCTCCTGCCGAGCCCCCTGATCTCACCGAGTTATCTCAAGTTCCCACAGAGTACTGGGATCTCAAGGAGGTATTCAGCAAGAGCAGGGCCGCCGTTCTTCCTCCGCACCGGGCCTACGACTGTGCCATCGACTTGCTCCCTGGGACTACCCCTCCTCGTGGCAGACTGTTTTCACTCTCTCAGCCAGAACGCAAGGCCATGGAGGAATACCTCAAAGATGCCCTGGTCTCTGGGTTTATTCGACCCTCCACTTCACCTGCTGGAGCCGGCTTCTTCTTTGTCGGCAAGAAGGATGGGGGGCTCCGACCATGTATTGATTACAGGGGCCTGAATAAGATCACTGTGCGCAACCGATATCCCCTTCCGCTGATGTCCACAGCTTTCGACCTGCTCCAAGGCGCCACCGTCTTCACCAAGTTGGACCTACGGAACGCATACCACCTCATCCGTATCCGACAGGGAGACGAGTGGAAGACTGCCTTTAACACCCCGTCTGGGCACTACGAATACCAGGTGATGCCCTTCGGACTCACCAACGCACCAGCTGTTTTTCAGGCCCTAATCAACGACGTCTTAAGGGACATGATTAACCTATACGTTTTTGTCTACCTCGATGACATCCTTATCTTTTCCAAGACCGTGCAGGAGCACCGCCACCATGTCCGCCAGGTTCTCCAGAGGCTGCTACAGAACAATCTGTTCGCCAAGGCCCAGAAATGCGAATTTCATGTTCCCGAGGTCTCCTTTCTGGGATTTATTGTACGGACAGGCCAACTCCAAATGGACCCTGCCAAGACCCTGGCCGTCCGGGATTGGCCTACTCCCAAGTCCGTTAAGGAGGTTCAGCGGTTCTTAGGATTCGCTAACTTCTACCGCAAGTTCATCAGGAACTTCAGTTCTGTGGCAGCACCCATGTCAGACCTCACCAAAGGGACAGGTGGATCTTATGGCTGGTCTCCTCAGGCAGAAAAGGCGTTCAAAGACCTCAAGGACCGCTTCTGCACGGCACCCATTCTGGTTCTCCCGGACACCTCCCAACCATTCATCGTGGAGGTGGACGCCTCGGACAGTGGTGTCGGCGCGGTGCTCTCTCAACGTTCGGAAGGAAAGCTGCACCCCTGCGCTTACTTCTCCCACCGCCTGAGTCCTGCTGAGTCCCGGTACGATGTGGGGGATCGAGAACTGCTAGCGGTCAAACTGGCCCTTGAGGAGTGGAGGCACTGGCTGGAGGGAGCACAACATCCATTCCTGGTTTGGACTGACCACAAGAACCTGGAGTACCTCCAGCAAGCCAAGAGACTGAACCCTCGACAGGCTAGGTGGGCCCTGTTTTTCAGTCGATTTGACTTCACCCTCTCATACCGCCCCGGCTCCAAGAACACCAAACCTGACGCACTGTCCAGACTGTTCTCTGCCACTAACAGGGAGAATGAAGTCGGGCCTATTATCCCTGTGTCCCGGATTGTGGCCCCTGTCCGCTGGGGTATTGAGGAGGCTGTCCGACGAGCCCAACGCCAGGACCCCGGTCCTGGGACGGGGCCACCAGGCCTCTTGTACGTCCCACATCAAGCCCGGGCCAAGGTTCTCCAGTGGGGTCACTCTTCCCCTCTCACCGCCCACCCGGGAGCTCGGAGGACCCTGGACTTCCTGAAAAGACGCTTCTGGTGGCCTAACATGGAGCAGGAAGTAAGGTCATTTGTCCTGTCCTGTGAGGTTTGCACCAGAACCAAGAACCCACGACAGCGTCCCCAGGGTCTCCTGCATCCTCTGACCATTCCCCGGCGTCCCTGGTCCCACGTGGCAGTCGACTTTATCACGGGTCTCCCTGAGTCACAAGGTAACACGGTCATTTTGGTCTTAGTTGACAGATTCTCCAAGGCCTGCCGCTTCATACCACTGTGCAAACTCCCCTCTGCTCTTGAAACTGCGAAACTTTTGTTTAATCATGTCTTCCGAGTCTTTGGTCTTCCACAGGACATCGTCTCAGACCGAGGGCCCCAGTTCTCCTCCCGAGTGTGGCACGGGTTCTGCAAGGTCATCGGAGCCACTGCCAGCCTCTCCTCTGGGTTTCACCCACAGTCCAATGGTCAGACGGAGAGGCTCAACCAGGACCTGGAAACCACCCTGCGAGGCCTGGCTATGGATAACCCGACATCGTGGAGCACCTGGCTGCCATGGGCGGAGTACGCCCACAACACCCTGCAGTCATCGGCCACCAAGCTGTCGCCATTCCAGTGCCAATTCGGGTTCCAGCCACCTCTGTTCCCGGACCAGGAGGAGGACGCGGGGGTGCCCTCGGTCAACCAATATGTGAGACGGTGTCGCAAGACCTGGAGCAAGGTCAGGAAGACCCTCATACAGACCTCCAGAACCAACCAGACTCAGGCCAACCGCCATAGAAGACCTGCACACGCTTTCCGCCCTGGGCAGCGTGTTTGGCTGTCCACTAAGGACCTTCCACTGCGGGTGGAGAACCGCAAGCTTGCTCCTCGCTACATTGGCCCCTTCAAGGTGGTGCGCAGGGTGAACCCTGTCTCCTACCGGCTCCAGTTGCCCCGGACTCTGAGGATCAACCCCACTTTCCATGTTTCCCTGTTACGGCCCGTACTGACGTCTACGTATGCCCCTGCCCCTAGGAACCCCCCACCCCCCCGCATCTTCCAGGGGCAGACTGTGTTCACTGTGAATCGCCTGCTTGACTCCCGCCGGGTCCGCGGCGGGTTGCAATATCTGGTGGACTGGGAGGGCTATGGTCCTGAGGAGCGCTGCTGGGTTCCTGCTCGGGATGTCCTTGATAAAGAACTATGTCGGGACTTCCATTCGGCCCATCCGGATCGCCCTGGGAACGTCAGGAGACGCTCCTAGAGGGGGGGGTCCTGTTAGGACTAGGACTGTTTTGGCCTCTAGAGGCCGCTGTTATTTCCTTTTCATGTCGTGTTTATTTTGGCCTCTAGAGGCCACCACTGTTCCTGTGTCTTGTGTTTGTGTTAATTGCCTAATTATCTTCACCTGTGTCCTTAATTAGTTTGTCTATTTATACCCCTGAGTTCAGTCCTCTTGTCACGGAGTCTTTGTGCTGTTATGTTTATCTCCAGTTTCCTTTGTACTGTGTTTTTTGATGATCTTAGCTTTTGTATTTTTGCACTTTGCTTTTCTTTTGGATTATACTCTTTGGTTTTTTTTTTGTCTTTTGTTTTGCCCTGTATATAGTGTATATAGTTTAAATAAACCTTTTGATTCTTTTTCTACTTCCGCCTCACGCCTCTGCATTTGAGTCATCCCCCTGGTGGCCTAGTGGGGGTTTGCTGGATTATCACACCAACGAACCAGGTTCGAATCCCAGCAAAACCCTAACATGGATGTATTCTTTGGCATAAAATACAATATATTTTATGACAACATGACTAGACAGAGAAATCTTTTAGCTTCAAAATGATATATCAAACATAATTTTTTGACAACAAGTATATTCATTTTGCGACCAAAGTCACCTACCCTTTTAATTTCTGTGCGGTAGTAAAACGTGATGTCATCGGCAGGTTCCCCTTCTTGTGTACCACGTCACGTGTGACGTGGCACAGATTATCAGCAATGGCGAATAGAACGCGATTTCCACTTGTCGATTGCTGTGCCGATATTCACCATCGACCGTCTCCTTTGGGCATCACTTGCTATTTTCCTTCGCTTCTTTTCCGAAGCTGACAATCACGTTCTATCCGCCATTGCTGATAATCTGTGCCACGTCACATGTGACGTGGTACACAAGAAGGGGAACCTGCCGATGACATCACATTTCACTACCGCGCGGAAATTAAAAGGGTAGGTGACTTTGGTCACAAAATTAATATACTTGTCGTTGTCAAAAAATTGTTTGATATATCATTTTGAAGCTAAAAGATTTCTCTGTCTAGTCATGTTGTCATAAAATATATTGTATTTTATGCCAAAAAAATACATCCAATGGTGGAATGGCACTTTAACTGAAGCTCTTGACCTGCATCCATGTGATGTTATGCAATGTGCTGCTGTTACATGATTGGCTGATTAGATAGAACAGTAATTAATGAATAATAATAATAACCTATTTCTTGTTGTTTTTCTTCCAGCTGGGCCATATAGAAGGAGAACCAATGAGGAGAGGTGCCTTCCCGGTCACATTCGTACACTTCATGGCAGACTGACGGTTAAAGGTTTCCGATGCAGATCCAGGCTGATCTGCTCATCCCCTAGCATGTTTCTGACTCCACGGACTTGGACATTACTAATAATTCTAGTCATTCACTTCACCTTCGTCATGAAGCTTGTGCCTGTACTGACTCCTTCCAGACACTTAGCTTGCACCGGTGAGCACTGCTCGACTCGACTCGACTCGTACAGTGGAGGTTTCTTGTCCCTAAATGTCTTAACACCTAGTCGCTCCTGTATGTTTGATGATTGTTCAAATGTTTCGGCTCACTTTGTTTGTTGACCAGAAAAAAAAAGAATTGTAGTCAGTCGTGTTGACACGGTAAATGCACTTTTATGTAGCTGAAAAAAGGAAAAGCTTGATGGATCTCAACACTGAACTATTCGCTTCCTTCTAGCTTCGAGATGCAGATGATTTGGGAGGACTGGTTTCTTTATCTGAGAATACGTGTGAAACTGCATCACATTCCATCTCTTGTCTGGTTAAAAGAGATGCACAGAAGGAGAAATGGAGGTGGTTTTCTTTTAAAGCACTGCATTGGAGCAGAACAGGAAGTTTGCTGTCATCTCCCCTTGGGATCCTCCACTGTCCCCGTTTCCACACTCGCTGCCCCACATCAAAACTTATAAATAGATCCTGCACTGCTCAAACCTGGGAGCGCTCCTGCACTACTCTACTCTACACTACACTACACAACACATTTGTGCGAAAGAGAGCTCTAGCATGCATTTTTGGAATGAAAGAGTGTGTGATGTTATGTTAGATGCTATGATTGATATTGGACTGAAAGAAAGAAGAAAATACTGATGCTTAATGAAAGGGGAGCTGAAGATCGCGACAAGCAGCACAGATCACGGAACGATTCAAAGATCTGGGTGTAAAACGAACCGAGTCTTCTGAGCAGTTTGACCTGCCGTCATCCTTTTCCTGCAGCTTTTACATGTTTTCACAATTTCCTGCATTGTTTAAATTCACTCCTCTGATGATAGTCTTAGAACAAGTTTATACTAGCTTTGTTAATATGCTAGGCCTATGCTCATTTATGCCCTGTAGGTCTCGTTGAAATTTTAATACTTTTTAGAGTTGGGTAATTTAATGTCTGCCCAGGTTTAGCATATGTAGGACCAACCCTCCTAATGTACCCTTTAACAGGGAAAACCAAAACCATTCCTCAGTAACGGTGCGTCTCCAGAACCCCCGCCCCCTTTTTGTCCCGAAGTGGAAATTGCACCATGTGATGCTGTACAGCAATATGTTTTACGTGATGAAGTTTTCATTTGGTTGCAGAGCAACTCTATAGAATGTTATATGACATTTAATTAAAATCTACATAGTCCCTGTTGAGCTTGAAACACAGTGACCTGTAACTTTAGCAATGAGAAGAGACGTGTAATTAACTTCCAGAATCTTCCTCTGCCTTTTAACTCACTGGAAATAAATAGGAACTTATGTCTTATGTGGTGCTGTAAATAACTGAAGAGTTTATACGTGTATATTTAATTGTAAACATTAAACTGAACTGATCTAGCAATGATGTCATGTACCAATTCTCGCCTGGGTGTCCAGACATTTCGAAATGAGGCAAAGAGGAACGTTTCACTTTCATTTACTGTTGACTCTAATATTGTATAAATAAATGAGAAAACTGGAAGTTAAATCAAACCTGTTCCTTGTTAGAGCTTACTGGTTTTTTGTTTTTTTTTAAAGGAAACGGTGGCTGAACTTGCGGGGGGGGGGGGGGGGGGAGATACAGAACATTTTGATAGGTTTTACAAAAGCCTCTTAACACTAAGAGCATCTTAACTAGGAGAGTGTGTGTTCATGGTGCTATTCGTGCTACCATTTTAACAATTTATCCTCTTGCTGTGATGCTTTTGGGAAACTCAGGCCAGTTCGGTAGGGTATATTTGTCTGTAAACAATCCCTCTGACCAACTTGTTCCTCGTCTAAGAATATGACAAGGTCACCATCTAGTGGAGTACAATGGTAGACACCAGTGCACTATTAAAAGCATTGTGCATTGCATCTATCGTTAATTCTGAAATTATTTATTTTAGTCTTGCTGTGGAAGCTATTTTTTCAAAAAACTGTTTTCTCCTGTTTGTATCCAGTGCACACTCAGTTTGGTCTTTCAAAAGTTTGGAGAAAAGGAGAGGAAAAAAAAAAAAAGTGTTGTAGCTTCATAATTCAGCAATAGTTTCTCTTGTGCATATTATGTACCCACTGAAGCTGCAGTAACAAATACGCTCTCGTAACAAAGCCAATATTAATATGAGCAGTTTGCCTCTTTAAGCTGAGCTTTGCAAGAGTTAAAGCACGTTTGTAGGTGTTGGGTGTCTCCTGTGAGGATCAAATAATCACCACTTGGCTAGCAGTACTCCTGTTTAACTTCAACTGGAGAGAAAAAAAAGTTACAGCCAGAAGGAAAGTGGAGGCAACTCCCATGGACTAAATTAGACAAGAAGAATAAAAACTAACCTGTCAGGAAGTCTAAAAGTCTTCCTGGTGCTACTGGTCAGTCTGTGGACTAACCACAAAAATACACTGCTGCTAACTGCATCGTCAGGTAACTACCAAGCAATGTTTCAGCAATACGTCACTGAAGAGCTGTTGCTACTTGCCTCCTTCCAGCTCAAATAACTTACATTTGAACGATGTAGCTCTAATGATTTTAACGTCATTACAAAGATTAGATCTACACTTTTCAATGACAATGTATTCAAGGTTGATTTCCGAAACACTGTTATACAATCCCACGGCTTCAGTAGATTAAATAAGTTATTTTGCAATATTGTGCTGAAGTTTTCAGCAAGCCTACTTTCATTGTAGTGTTGTCAGAGCACCAGAGCATTAAAATATAAAATAAATGAAGTAATTTGTACTGAAGTGGGGGAACTTATTAATAAATAACTTTTCTTTTAAACTTTTTACACAGTAATACTTAATGCTTTAAGACTGCTATGGGGGGGAAAAAAAAAAAAGTCACCTTCACTGGTGAGACTGACCATACCAGGCTTTTATCAAGGACAAAGACAAGCGGAGTTTAAAAAAAAAAAAAAAAAAAAAAAAAGACTTCCAATAAATTCAAATTAATTAAAAAGTTTATTGTACCATTTTTAAAATGTTCTAGTACCGTATGAACTGATCCAGTCCCATCTGGACCAGGATTTGTGAGCAGACAAGGAGGTCTGGTGCCAACAGCACTGAACATCAGACCTCAGCAGTCTTCCACCCACAGGGCTACAGATAGCTGGAATTTACAGCATGTTTGATGAATAAGTCCTTGTGTTCCTCCGTACTCACTAATTACTGTACCAATGCTAGGAGTAATCCCATGAGATGCTCAGTTACTGGACCACAGCAGAAACCGTATGCCGAGTTCAGTGTCTATTTACATTAAATAAGGGTACATGCTTGCCTGGAAGGCCTTTGGATGATGGAGATTGTAAGATCGGGAGCAGAGGGTATAAATGTACATGACTGATGTAAACGCTCTCCCTGTAGAGGCCACTCGTACATACACACGCATGCGGTTTACTTGATCATGGAGCAGGTTTACGTCATTTTAATCCTAAACTTAACCGTTACGAGAGGATGAGCAAAAATGGCCTCCGTCCCGGGTGAAAAGGGTGACCTCTACAGACACTGTAAACATTATCCAGGGATCAAGCCGTTATGCCGAGCGAACCATCTGTTAGAGAGCAGGCCTTCGCAGGAGAGACGGGCCTCAGGATTTATCCGAGGCCAGAACACAGTCAAAGGAAGCTGAGAGCACTTTACAGATGGCTTGAGCTTGCTCCTGCAGTGGACAGAACCAAGTGTCAGACAGTACCGTAACTTTAATACGGTATAGTAATAAGATTTACGGCAATACCATTAAAATGATTTGTCAATAATTGTAAAATTCAGCTTAAGATATAAAAAACAAACTGTATGAGAAGCTGAACAAGGTATGGACACTGAATATGACGAGAAAAGGTGTGATCTCCATTTCTCATTTATTAAAAAAAAAAAAAACAACAACCCACACCTCACAAGGCCTACATACAGTACCATGCGATTCCTTAAAGGTAGACTGCCTTTCAGATTTTTCACTTGTAGGTCATAAAAAGAATTTTCTCTGACACCCAGTTATTTTTGTTTAGTGAACCAAAAGCTACTGAATTCGAAATCAGACTCCCAATTTTATTAGTTTTTTTTTAAAGACAGAACAATTAATGGATTTAGGGCCACGTGGCCCCCAATTGTTTCCTGCTTCACCATGACCCAATTCAAGACACTACGTCATGCATCACGTGTTGGGCTTTCCGCATTTGCGCAAGGCATTGTGGGGCACAAATTTGAGACATGAGAAAACAATGGAGGACGAGAGTGTGTGAATGAAATGTGAAAGACCGACTACAGTAACAGAAGACATTATGGCTACGTTCACACTGCAGGCTGAAGTGACTCAAATCCGATCTTTTCGCCCATATGTGACCTGTATCTGATCTTTTATTGACAATATGAACGACACAGATCCGATTTTTTCAAATCCGACCCAGGCCGTTTGGATATGTGGTCCTAATTCCGATTCCTATCCGATCTTTTCATATGCGACTTCAGTCTGAACCGCCAGGTCGCATTCATCCGACTTACACGTCATCAACAAGCCACAAACGTCACTATTCTGCGCTGAATTAGGCAGCGGGTCTCTCAAAAAAGTTACAACAACATGGCGCATAATCACGGGCGCAGATAGAGGGTGGGACGAGTCATATTTAAATTCACCTCGTTCGGTCCCCCCCCACTTATAGGGAGGAAAAAACGTCTATGCTGTCTTTCTTTGCATAAGGCAAACCTCACGGAAAAATCAAAAGACTAATTACCATTCGGTTTATTGAGGTGCACGGCAGTGTATACATAGTTGCAACAACTCACATAAAACAAAGACTGATATTCGGTTGGTTGAGCTGCGCAGATTGCACAGGTTGCGAGCTCGAGCTTGGTTGCTATGGTTACTAACAACAAGTTTGACAGGCATATCGGGGTTGGGGTTGGTTTGCTGGCAGCTTTGTCCCCCCCAGTTTTTTGTCCCTCCCAGTTCAAAAAACGTATCTGCGCCCCTGCGCATGACATCAATGCGAGGGACGCTTCGGGCTGTGAAGGTTCTGAATCTTGTCAATGGAAGGACGCAGAGGTTAGGGAGCTGATTTCCATTTGGGGGGATGCAGCTATTCAAGCTAGATTGGATGGGTCATACCGCAACCGGGCGGTTTTACTTCCGTAAACACTGGCCATGCTCACTGCGTGTGACGTCGTCGTATCCTGCAATGCGCATGCGGAACACTTTTAGGTCGCTTTTCGTTCATACTGAGGATCACATACAAGTCGCATATATTTGTTAATGTGAACGACCTCACAAAAAAATCGGATTTCACAAAAAAATCGGAATTGAGCCTTAAGCCTTGCAGTGTGAACGTAGCGTAAGTTACAAAGGAAAGTCCCTCTGTCTGTTACATGTCAATCCTGAGATCGAGATGCTGACCACCTCTGCTCCTCGGACCTGCCTGATCCATCCTGGTGCCCTGTGTCTGGTTGGAGTCTCATTACATCGCTCCTGTGGAGGACGGCCCCATACGGACACTTGAAAGTCACTCTGGACACTTACAGTAATGCTTTTATGGCTGAGGACTACAGTTGACTTGCTAACTTTAGGACTGCAGTTGTCATGAACAGTTTTACACAAGTTTCCATCAATGAAACTGACTTCATGTTAAAACTGTTTGAAAACGTTAATCACGTTGTCTGTTATCACCCAAATGAGGATGAGTTCCCTTTTGAGTCTGGTTCCTTTCGAGGTTTCTTCCTCATTTCGCCTGAGGGAGTTTTTCCTTGCCACCGTCGCCACAGGCGTGCTCATTGGGGATAGATTAGGGATAAAATTAGCTCATGTTTAAAGTCTGTAAAGCTGCTTTGCGACAATGTATATTGTTAAAAGCGCTATAGAAATAGACTTGAAACTTGAAACACAGGACCAAACTAATAAATATCAGCGGTCAGTGAGCACCTTGGTGTGATCAGCTGTTCGTTTAGCGACAGAATGATGTAACCGTCAGTGCACGGTCAAGGTAAACCTGTAGATGGCAGTAATGAAAACACTGGATGCCAGCTGCCGTAAAACCAAGAAGGTAAACCTGCACATGGACTTCCTCTGTCTGCTTGACTGCACAAAGCAAGTGATTTCATGCACATTATTTGCTAGGGAATCCCCTCAAATTAAATAAACAGCCACAGAGTGGCCTGTTTTTTTTTTTTTAAAGATTACAGAAATAAACATCACACTGAATTTTAGAAGGAACAAAATTTCACCGATTTTATAAATCAAAAGGCCGTCTAGCTTTAAGACAACAAAAGCAACTCGGATTTAAAATATAATAATGCAAAAACAGTGCGCAAATGGGAAATTAACTGGACTCAAAACAGGAAAACATGGGAGCGTCGTGACTCAGGTGGATAAGGCGCCATACCATAAATCCGGGGACCCAGGTTCAATTCTCTCTCTCCCGCTCATTTCCTGTCTCTACACTGTCCTATCCAATAAAGGTAGAAAAAGCCAAAAAAAAAAATCTTTAAAGGAACAGTCCACCGTACTTCCATAATGAAATATGTTCTTCTCTGAATTGAGACGAGCTGATCCGTACCTCTCCGAGCTTTGTGCGACCTCCCAGTCAGTCAGACGCGCTGTTACTCCTGTTAGCAATGTAGCTAGGCTCAGCATGGCCAATGGTATTTTTTGGGGCTGTAGTTAGATGCGACCAAACTCTTCCGCGTTTTTCCTGTTTCCATAGGTTTATATGACCAGTGATATGAAACAAGTTCAGTTACACAAATTGAAACATGGCGATTTTCTATGCTATGGAAAGTCCGCACTATAATGACAGGCATACTAACACCTTCTGTGCGCTTCGACAGCGCATTGATGATAAAAAACAGGAGTGAAGGTATCAATGCGCTGCCGAAGCGCGCAGAAGGTGTTAGTACGCCTGTCATTATAGTGCGGACTTTCCATAGCATAGAAAATCGCCATGTTTCAATTTGTGTAACTGAACTTTGTTTCATGTCACTGGTCATATAAACCTATGTAAACAGGAAAAACGCGGAAGAGTTTGGTCGCATCTAACTACAGCCCCAAAAAAATACCATTGGCCATGCTGAGCCTAGCTACATTGCTAACAGGAGTAACAGCGCGTCTGACTGACTGGGAGGTCGCGCAAAGCTCGGAGAGGTACGGAGCAGCTCGTCTCAATTCAGAGAAGAACATTTCATTATGGAAGTACGGTGGACTGTTCCTTTTAAAAAAAAAAAAAAAAAAAACCCTGAATATGAAGTATGCAGGCTATTGAGTGGTGTGATGTATCAGCTTACTGCATTGCTGCACTGGTAAACCCAGATACTGCACTCCTGCTGCTTGGCATCAGTGGTGTTGAGTGCCAGGAGGTTCCTCCCGGCTCCAAGACCGTCGTCATAGCACAGCATGCGAACTATCAGGTAGAGAGGGTGGCGGTGTAACACCTCCTAAAGAGATGGTAAAGAGCAGTAGGAGTGTCAGAGAAAAATGAAAGGTGGTGTTTAAAAAAAATAGTAATAATAATAATAATAATAAATAATAATAATAAAATTCGGTGGTTCCTCAACTTTATGCATAATGAGTGAGAAAATCTGAAACCTGCACATCAAGTCAGTTCACTTTTCCTTTTATTTAAAGGTCATTTGATTTTGATGCATGTTGGCCAATCAACAGAGCAAACGGATCAACTGTTGTTCCAAGTAGAAAGTTACTGTATTGTATGAAGTAACAACTGTTAGAAGTTGTTACACAATTTTAGATGGCGCACACAACTCAGAACAACAAGAGTTAACCAGAGTGAAGGGACAAATTCAAAATAATGAGTAAAAAGAGCTGGGAGAAATATAGCATTCCTGATGGAAAAAGTGACAAAGCCCTTTTTTATCTCTCAAAGTGAACACTCCTTTACTGCAGACATTTCAATTACCTCATGGTTTTGTGATGATGCTTATGTTTGCTTATGTTTTGAAATAGCAGCAGGTTACAAAAGACTGATTTGAAAGAAGACTTCTGCTTGTACTGATGTGCAAAATCATTCTGCCTTTCTTGAGAAGTCAAATGGGAAGCTAGTGAATATTATACCACAGCACTGTTGAATTCTCGAATCAGACTGGTCAGAAGGTGTTGATTAATTTTCCAGAACAGCATGGCTCTCATGATGGTGTTAACCGGGGGGTGCGTGTTTAAATCATATGCTTTTTATAAAAATGTTCTTGTCCTTGCATGGTGGACACTCCACATAATCCAAAGACGAATAATAAAGGGATTTATTTTTAAAAATTAAATAAATAAATTAAAAAACCCACCACCACCTGCTACCATTTAACAAATTAAAAATGTCTAATCATTAATATTGTAGAGTTTTTGGTCTCTGGTGTCTCTGGCAGTATGTTTTCCACCATGGGAAAATATTCAGTACAGAGAGCTTTGTGCTTTCTGGTTTCTCTGTAATATCAAAAGCTGAGTTTTTCTTATTAATTTCAAGAAAGAAGGGAAAGGGAGGGGGCTGGTTAGCCATCAACCCGTTCCCTCACTACTATAACAACAAGTAACGAGTCATCAGGAGATGACACCCTCCCCCTACCCCCACACAAAACCCCACTCCAATGGGGGTGGAGTGTTTTTCCACAGAAACCCCAAAATGTCAAAAGGCACAACTCCTCTAGTCACTTAACATAACTGTCAGGTTTCCTGAAAAAAAAAAAAATCCTAATAGTTTGAGTTATGCTCCAGAAACTAAAAGGTTTATAGACGGACGGACAGATTGATAGCCATATCCCCCACCCCGCATTATATGCTGGGGGGAGAATAACAAACGAGTTTCAAGTTTCATGAATACTCCTACTACATTAAATGTAACTATGAACATTTAATGAAAATTGTTAGTCAAGTTACTAAGAGGAATAAAAGTATTTATTTATCAACTAAATTCAGACCACCTGCTCATCGTGTTTTATTCCGTACTTAATGAACAGCATGGCTGCACTAAGGAAGGCAGCAGTGGGTGCGTGATAGAAAGAAAAAGCTAACTATGAAAATACGGTATACACAGACAAAAATGCCTCAGAATATAAAGACAGTGGTGCTTGAAAGTTTGTGAACCCTTTCAAATTTTCTATATTTCTGCATAAATATGACCTAAAACATCATCAGATCTTCACACAAGTCCTAAAAGTAGATAAAGAGAACCCAGTTAAACAAATGAGACAAAAACATTATACTTGGTCGTTTATGTATTGAGGAAAATGATCCAATATTACATATCTGTGAGTGGCAAAAGTATGTGAACCTCTAGGATCTCATCTCATCATCTCTAGCCGCTTTATCCTGTTCTACAGGGTCGCAGGCAAGCTGGAGCCTATCCCAGCTGACTACGGGCGAAAGGCGGGGTACACCCTGGACAAGTCGCCAGGTCATCACAGGGCTGACACATAGACACACAACCATTCACTCTCACATTCACACCTACGGTCAATTTAGAGTCACCAGTTAACCTAACCTGCATGTCTTTGGACTGTGGGGGAAACCGGAGCACCCAGAGGAAACCCACGTGGACACGGGGAGAACATGCAAACTCCACACAGAAAGGCCCTCGCCGGCCCCGGGGCTCGAACCCAGGACCTTCTTGCTGTGAGGCAACAGTGCTAACCACTACACCACCGTGCCGCCCAACCTCTAGGATTAGCAGTTAATTTGAAGGTGAAATTCGAGTCAGGTGTTTGTCATCCCATTGATTGAAATCAGGTGTGAGTGGGCACCCTGTTTTATTTAAAGAACAGGGATCTATCAAAGTCTGATCTTCACAACACATGTTTATGGAAGTGTATCATGGCACGAACAAAGGAGATTTCTGAGGACCTCAGAAAAAGCGTTGTTGATGCTCATCAGGCTGGAAAAGGTTACAAAACCATCTCTAAAGAGTTTGGACTCCACCAATCCACAGTCAGACAGATGGAGACAAATGGAGGAAATTCAAGACCATTGTTACCCTCCCCAGGAGTGGTCAACCAACAAAGATCACTCCAAGAGCATGGCGTGTAATAGTGGGCGAGGTCACAAAGGACCCCAGGGTAACTTCTAAGCAACTGAAGGCCTCTCTCACATTGGCTAATGTTAAATGTTCATGAGTCCACCATCAGGAGAACACTGAACAACAATGGTGTGCATGGCAGGGTTGCAAGGAGAAAGCCACTGTTCTCCAAAAAGAACATTGCTGCTCATCTGCAGTTTACTAAAAGATCACATGGACAAGCCAGAAGGCTATTGGAAAAATGTTTTGTGGATGGAGGAGACCAAAATAGAATTTTTTGGTTTCAATGAGAAGCGTTATATGCATTTGGAGAAAGGAAAACACTGCATTCCAGCATAAGAACCTTATCCCATCTGTGAAACATGGTGGTGGTAGTATCATGGTTGGGGCCTGTTTTGCTGCATCTGGGCCAGGATGGCTTGCCATCATTGATGGAACAATAAATTCTGAATTATACCAGCAAATTCTAAAGGAAAACGTCAGGATATCTGTCCATGAACTGAACCTCAAGAGAAGGTGGGTCATGCAGCAAGACAACGACCCTAAGCACACAAGTCATTCTACCAAAGAATGGTTAAAGAAGAATAAAAAGTTCATGTTTTGGAATGGCCAAGTCAAAGTCCTGACCTTAATCCAATCGAAGTGTTGTGGAAGGACCTGAAGCGAGCAGTTCATGTGAGGAAACCCACCAACATCCCAGAGTTGAAGCTGTTCTGTACGGAGGAATGGGCTAAAATTCCTCCAAGCCGGTGTGCAGGACTGATCAACAGTTACCGGAAACGTTTAGTTGCAGTTATTGCTGCACAAGGGGGTCACACCAGATACTGAAAGCAAAGGTTCGCATACTTTTGCCACTCACAGATATGTAATACTGGATAATTTCTCTCAATAAATAAATGACCATGTATAATATTTTTGTCTCATTTGTTTAACTGGGTTCTCTTTATCTACTTTTAGGACTTGTGTGAAAATCTGAGGATGTTTTAGGTCATATTTATGCAGAAATATAGAAAATTCTAAAGGGTTCACAAACTTTCAAGCACCACTGTATAGGGCCTTGTACTGTAGCATAAATTAATCAGCACAGTTACTGTATATTCAAATATAAGATGCACCAAAATGTGTGTGTGGGCTGACAACGTTTTAGTCTAATTTTAACAGAACTACAACATATGGGGATTTTGTACTTCGCTTTACTTGAGCTGCCCTATCGTGCCATTTTCTTCGCAATCAATTTGAATATGTGCAGAGTGTCATGAAGAGACTTACACACTGGTCCAAAGACGCCACTTTGACGCCATACTTGGACACTCCCAGGATCATCTCCTCTTCTCCAGGCACAAACGGCAGCTTTCCGTCTTGCTTTGGAGAGAATACAGACATTTCCAAGAATTAAACAGTGCCAGGGACTGAGACGATGTTAAAACTGGTAAACTGCCAGCTTAAAGTTTATGTAATGCCTCTAAACCCCACTTTTTTCCTTGTAGAAAGCAACAATCATTATGTTGATTGACCAAGTGCTTTCGAACCATAGCTGATCCAAAAGGCCATAAATTAATGGAAAATCAATAAGATCAGCCGATTTTCACGGAATCTGCCGAGACTGAACCAGAAGATCCCGAAGGGGTGCATACATCAAACGTGTAACAATCCAGCTATCAGTTTCGTTCCCGTGCGCAGCAGCGGTTAGTTCAGTCTTGATATGGAATCACGCTTTGGAGAAAATTCTGATGGTGATTCTTCTAATGTCGGATGAAAGGGCAGATGATTATCAAAGATATCCCAGAGTAAAATGGTTCTCTTTTTTCGAGCCCCCAAGTCAAGAAACTGCCAGTTCACGACATTCTTCCTCTGTAGCACGCACGAGATGGAGAGAGATAGAGATGTGCAGAACACAGTGGTTACCTTTCATCATTCCTAAACAAAACTAAAAAAAACAAATCAAGTCTTGCAATATTGCAATCTGAGAGCATTTAACACGCCTCAGTTAATAATTAATGATTACGCGCATGCATTTTTCTTCCTGTTAAAGTGCATCAGATATGATAAGATCGGATGTCGCAAGCGTGTAAATGTTGCTCATAATCCTGCGTCCGGTGCACTGTGTGCGCGCGCCGTGCATAGTCTACTGCCGGCAGTAGACTGCCCAGTAAACACGCAATGGGGGGTGGGTGGGTTGGATGACTGGAAGTTGAAGATGCATTCCTCAAGTTAGTAGTATTACAGTATATTGGAAACAAAATGCTTTGCAGTTCATTGTAGCAAAGTCTTGACTAATTAGTGATTATCTTTCAGGAAATGGAACAGGACCACTCCCTCCGCAGCATTTATGTTACTGCACCTGGCAGCGATACATCGCTTTCCGTGCTCTTTCCCTTTTTTCCTCTCCCCCTTCTCCAGAACAGTCGTAGATTGTAGTATAACGATTTTTCTCCCTTTCTACGTTGTGTTCTGTTGCAAGTTTCTGTCAAACTGAAAGCAGAGTCGGACAAAAGCTACACTGGGTGGACGCAAGTGGAAAAAACGCCGGTAAAACTACCCACACTCCTGACGTCACGCAAAAGCCAGCTAATAATGGTGACGTTGGATTACCTTGGCAGGAAATTTAAAAATCGACAAATTCTGAAATGTTCCTGACATTTACAACATGGGTTTCAATTACAAGTTTTCATTGTCAGGACTTGTACGATTATGATCATCCAAAGAGGAAGGGGGTTCATTTCTCTAGGCCTTTAAGAGTACCAGAAAGTGGCAACAAGACATTCTGTGCATTCCTCTAAAAATGTCCATGTTCTAGAGCTGTGTATATTTTCCAGAAGTTAACATGAAATTGAGATCATGATCCCAAAACTGCTACGCCTCTATAGTAGATCATACAACTATGTGACTATTACCTGAGCTGCATCAATATAGCTGATCAGGTCTAATGGCTCCTGCAGGGTTTTGCTCATCTCAAAGTCCAGCTTCTCAACAGCTCCCAAATATTTAACTTTGAACTCAGCGCATGTCTCAGACGCACTGTTTCCTATAAGTTCAATGTGAAGATTTTATTATTTATGTACTGTATAGATGAATGCTGCATTGTTTATATTAAATGCATGACAGCTAACCTGAGCTCTTGGTGGAGTCTGTATCAAGGCTGGCGACTGTGCTGGACCTGGACAGGCCTCCCAGACTGGAGTCTACAGACTATATAAGGAGAGAACAGACGTTAAGGTCACGACCCGAGTTGACTCATGCACTGAAGCGGAGACGGATCAGACTGCAGCACAGCTCACCTTGCTCTTGGTGCTGATCTCACTGCTTTGGGAGCTGCTGCTGCTGTGGCGCTTCTTGACCTTGCGGAACATTCTTCACCACGACACCACATTCTTCACAATGACGCCAGCACTCCAGGCCTCCTAACACCAGTCCTCTAAACACAATCCAACCAACGCTGTGACAAAGAGCAAAGAGCACTCAGGTGGACAGATCATTAATCAGTCTGCCTTTGTACATAAACAGTGGAGAGTGCTGCTTTCTCTACGCTGGCAGAGACACTCAACTGAACTTTACAGACATTTACATCAGCAGTGCTGTTAGTTTTAGAAGGCAAGAAATCATACAGTAAAAAAAAAAAAAAAGTTATCGGTCTACTGCTTTGCTTAAAACAGACTTCTTTCTAAGGACTGGATTTATTTCTAAGAGTTCAGAATATTTTGCCAAAGATATCAAAATCAACAAAACGAATATCTAAATGACAGACTCCCCCCCCCCCCCCCCCTTTTTTTTTCCCCTTTCGGGGGGGGGGGGGGGGGGAGCACTATAGCCTCGACTCTCAACTCTTCACATACCAAAATTACTGGTCTACCATGTATGTCTAATAAAGAAGCATGACACAGTATTTTAAAAATCCCAACAATGCTGCTGTGCCAAAACACTCGTCTCAACACCACACACACACACACTGCCATATCAGTTTATCTTCTGTGCTAAAAAAAAAAAAAAAAATAGCCCACCAGCCAGATAATTGTCTGGACTTTCTCATCAGCTGAAAAATCACTCACTGCTGCTAAGGATTGCCAAAAGATCACCGAGAGATTACTGTGGATGGTACCAGATAGAAACCATAAAGCTGGCTGAAGATGTTCTTCCTTGGATAGCCTTAGGACTGCAATTGCTAACAATCTGGACTCAAATCTCCATCATTGAATAGTCAGTAACTTCAGTTCAATACTCTTTTTCCAGCTGTTCCTGTTCAGGGTCGCCACAGCAGATCTGTTCCTCATATTTGATCTGGCAAAGGTTTCACACTGGATTCCCTTCCTGACGCAACCCTCCCTGATCTATCCAGGTTTGGGACTGGCACCAAGTATGCACTGGCTTGTGCAACCCAAGTGGCTGGGTATTTTATCTAGTCTGCATGGGGAAGCCATGGCCTAATGGTCAGAGAAGCATCTTTGGGACCAAAAGGTTATCGGTTCAATTCCCTGGACCAGCAGGAAAGGCTGAGGTGCCCTTGAGCAAGGTACCTAACCCAGGCTGCTCTGGGTATGCTGCTCGAGATAAGAGTGTCTGCTAAATGCCATTGTAATGTCTTTGGACAGTGGGGGAAACCGGAGCATCTGGAAGAAACTCCACACACAAAGGCCCCTGTTGGCTGTGAGGTTTGAACCCAGAACCTTCTTGCTGTGAGGCTAACCACTGCACCATGCACTTTCATGAATTCAGAAATGACTGATTCTCATAATCAAAGTTGCTCATAAATTGCTGTTTACACAATTTGACTATTTAGTACACAGTTACAGAACAGGAAATATTTATATTAAAATAAAAAGAAAACATACTATCCAGTGTCACCCAGATGGGGATAGGTTCCCTTTTGACTCTGGTTCTTGTCAAGGTTTCTTCAAGTCAAAGTCCCGGAGATCTCCTTGCCACCAAAATGTATACTGGTACATTTCTGAAAAGCTGCTTTGTGACAATGTCCATTGCTAAAACAAGAAATTGGCTACAGTCAGGAATTGTTCCCCTACAAAGTATATGGTCTATCAGCAAACAACAACAAGTAAGTTTTGGTATCGGGTAGCGTAGCTACTTCACAGCGCCAGGGTTCAAGCCCAAGCTTGGATTTCTGTCTGTGTGGCATTTCTGTGCACATTCCCCATGTCTGTGTGTATTCCCTTCAGGTTCTCTGTTTTCCATCCACCTCCAGTACAAGTTATGAGTGTGTGGGCAGAACAGTGGTGCACTGGGTATCACAGTCACCTCACAGCAAGAAGGTTCTGGGTTTGAACCTGCCAGTCGACGGGGGCCTTTCTGTACGGAGTTTGCACATCCTCCCCACGCCTGGGTCAGTTTCTTCCAGGTGCTCCGGTTTCTTCCCACAATCCAAAGACAAGATTGGCTCTGGACGCTTACAGTTTTACTATTATGGCTGAGGCGACAGTTAACTTACTAACTTTAGTACTGCAGTTCCTGCACTCAAGTTTCCATCAACGAACAGTCGATAACGTCAACAAAACAGACTTCATGTTAAAACTGTACTGAATTTCCTGGTTGCACAGCTGCACTTTGTGACTATCCAAAAGGAGTTATTTATATCATGCTATCTGTTATCACCCAAATGAGGCTGGGTTCCCTTTTGAGTCTGGTTCCTCTTGAGGTTTCTTCATGTCGTCTCCTTGCCAACATCGCCACAGGCTGCTCATCGGGGATAAAATGAGCTCGTGTTTAAAGCCTTGAAATGTTCCGTAATGCTGTTTTGCGACAATGTTTGTTGTTAAAAGTGTGAAACAAACAGATTTGATATTGTGGATTAGGTCAAATGGCTACTCTAAGATGCCCAGAGGTGTGCCTGTCTGTCTAAGCCCTGTGACCTGCCCAAGGTGAGCCCTGTCTCTCACCCAGTGTCAGCTGGGATTTGGCTCCAGTTCACCCATGACCCACCATGATGGATGAATGAATGAAGTGCATGAATGTGTATGTCCATAATGCCCTGGATAAATTCATTACTGCAGATGGAGTTTTCTGGAACATGAATATCGTCGCTGTCAGGTCAAAACCTGCTATGTGACATTTTTCATTTTTTACAGGAGACGTAAAAAATGAATAAAACTCTGAAATAACAAGCTGAGGGCGGCACGGTGGTGTAGTGGTTAGTGCTGTCACCTCACAGCAAGAAGGTCCGGGTTCGAGCCCCGTGGCCGGCGAGGGCCTTTCTGTGCGGAGTTTGCATGTTCTCCCCGTGTCCGTGTGGGTTTCCTCCGGGTGCTCCGGTTTCCCCCACAGTCCAAAGACATGCAGGTTAGGTTAACTGGTGACTAAATTGACCGTAGGTGTGAATGGTTGTCTGTGTCTATGTGTCAACCCTGTGATGACCTGGCGACTTGTCCAGGGTGTACCCCGCCTTTCGCCCGTAGTCAGCTGGGATAGGCTCCAGCTTGCCTGCGACCCTGTAGAAGGATAAAGCGGCTAGAGATAATGAGATGAGATGAGCTGAGAAGCCAGTAAAAATTTACTTGTTCCATTATTAGCTTGGTCAATTAAATCTCATCTCATTATCTCTAGCCGCTTTATCCTTCTACAGCAGGGGTGTCAAACCTGATCCATAAAGGGCCTTGTGGCTGCAGGTTTTCATTCCAGCCATGCAGCAGCACACCTGACTTGGAACTGAACTGTCTTCACACAGTCAAATACTTGCAGCCACACCCACCCTTGATTAAAGGGTGGGTGTGTCAGTTGATTGAATAAGCCAAATCAGGGTGCTGCTGCATGGCTGGAATGAAAACCTGCAGCCACACGGCCCTTTATGGATCAGGTTTGACACCCCTGTTCTACAGGGTCGCAGGCAAGCTGGAGCCTATCCCAGCTGACTACGGGCGAAAGGCGGGGTACACCCTGGACAAGTCGCCAGGTCATCACAGGGCCGACACATAGACACAGACAACCATTCACACTCACATTCACACCTACAGTCAATTTAGAGTCACCAGTTAACCTAACCTGCATGTCTTTGGACTGTGGGGGAAACCGGAGCACCCGGAGGAAACCCACGCGGACACGGGGAGAACATGCAAACTCCACACAGAAAGGCCCTCGCCAGCCCCGGGGCTCGAACCCGGACCTTCTTGCTGTGAGGCGACAGCGCTAACCACTACACCACCGTGCCGCCCTTGGTCAATTAAATATCCATCAAAATAGCTAATTGCAGCATTATATTAGCGTAAATTGCAAAAAAAAAAAAAATCCTTGAGAACACGCAAGAGATTCTGCATGTCAGATATTTGCACATAAGGTTTTTAGACATGCATTGCAAAACCTCCCATGTGCAATTTGAGTGACTGTGTGCGCCACTAGGTGCACATAGTTGATATTGCACACAGTTTATTTGGACCAATCACATGAAAGGGATTGAATCCAGTCTCTTCTGGGATTACCCATTGGTCCTTCCGTTTTCTAATTAGCATACATAGAAGCACGAGGTCAAAATTGACCAATCAGCATAGAGAACCCAATTTGACCTAAATTGTCACACAGCAGGTTTTGAACTGACAGCGACGATATTATAGTTTGTTGGTTAAAACTATAAAAGGTTTTGTTATGTGAATAATCCGAATATAAGAAGCAGTGTTGTGTAATGTGTATGTCATTAAGCTTGTGCACAAATGTCTAGTGTTTCTGGAAAGCCAGTTGCACACGCACGCGCGCGCCCCCACAGCAGCTCGGTAGTGTGTTTGTTCCTGAACCGGGGACCCAAACCGATACACAGCTCCGGGATAAAGAACCTCATAAAAGATCTAAACCTCAGTGTTAGAGCAGGAATATCTGTGAAGGACAAAACCTCAACCCCTTCCCTCAGGAAACCGCGGGCCACTTCTCTGCCTCTGCCCGACCCTGGCTCTTTCTTGGCGCGCGCGCTCTCGCTCTTTCTCGCGTGATTACACTGCGCTCGCGAGCGTTACAATCCCCCATCGTGTTGCGTTGTGTTTCTCATTAATGAAATCAACGTAGAAGTAACGGAAGCGCGTTGCTAGGAGAACTCCCTCACCTCACCGCACTACCTACTTTCATTGCCCCTTGCGCTTTAAACGGACTTTCTTTCAGTACACACGCGGTGCGGGTCTCACCTGTCCTGCTCCGGGCTTGTGGCGCTCCAGTGTGAACCCGTCCCGGGACCGAGGACCATCAGAGCAGCGCCTCACCGGCTGTTTCTGTTTTGGCGAGCCTGGCGGTGACACTTCACTTCCTGTGTAGCTCCACCCTGCTGCTCTTAAAGGGGCCGCAGCCTGAAAAAACAAACTTCACACTTCAGCTCAGGAACGTCAACAAGGGCGTCGTGTTCTGTGGTCAGATATGTTCGCAGTGAAATCCCCACAGCTTCAAACTTCCGTGCAACTTGCGAACAGCTTAGTTAACACCATGCATATAAATAAATACTGTAAAAAAAAAAAAGTAGCACAGGACGAATAACACCTCTTTTAATGGAGTTAACCAGGTTTGCATCAGTTTGATTCATCACTCTGTGGTTTGTTCGAAACGTAAAGGGTAGATTATGAAATTTTAACACCAACACAGCTTTATTTAAAAACATAGTCCATTGCTGTGGATACAGTGGACTCTGGCTCTTTATATGTCTCATCTCATCTCATCATCTCTAGCCGCTTTATCCTTCTACAGGGTCGCAGGCAAGCTGGAGCCTATCCCAGCTGACTACGGGTGAAAGGCGGGGTACACCCTGGACAAGTCGCCAGGTCATCACAGGGCTGACACATAGACACAGACAGCCATTCACACTCACATTCACACCTACAGTCAATTTAGAGTCACCAGTTAACCTAACCTGCATGTCTTTGGACTGTGGGGGAAACCGGAGCACCCGGAGGAAACCCACGCGGACACGGGGAGAACATGCAAACTCCATACAGAACGGCCCTCGCCGGCCACGGGGCTCGAACCCGGACCTTCTTGCTGTGAGGCAACAGCGCTAACCACTACACCACCGTGCCGCCCACCTCTTTATAAATATATATTCTTAAATACCTTTTAGTATTGCATATATAACAAGAGTGCTCTGAGAGCACAATATTCCCCGCTGGCAACTAGGCCATAGCTCTGGTAAAATACGACTGAATTGAACGAAATTGCAATATGAGTGATTCCACGCTTATGGGTACTGAAATGGGGACATGAACTTATTCACCTAAAACCATTTCTTTTTTTACCATCAGGTCACAAAACATGTAATCTTTAATGAATGATGTGTTAAAAGATAACTTTAATTTTCTGAGATGTAATAAAAACATATTTATATGCCAAAGTCAAGCCTATGAGTTCCAAAATGATGTCTGTTACATTACTTCTGTTACGATTGTCCATCTCGCGTCTGTTACAAATTAATTACAATCTAGCTATATACCATGTTAATCTTATTGAAAGAATGTGTATGTTTATTCTACTACACATGTTTATTAATTATATTTGCTAAAACATCACCTTCCTATGTTTCAAAAAGTAATTCTACATTGTTAAAATTGAGAATATATATGTCCACAACACTTCTGTTACGTTCTGACTTTGGCATATAAATATGTTTTTATTACATCTCAGAAAATTAAA
The DNA here is from genome assembly GCF_027579695.1 of Neoarius graeffei. NCBI lineage: Eukaryota > Metazoa > Chordata > Actinopteri > Siluriformes > Ariidae > Neoarius > Neoarius graeffei. The sequence goes on from NC_083579.1 coordinate 49,880,054, forward strand.
GTTATCTTTTAACATATCATTCATTAAAGATTACATGTTTTGTGACCTGATGGTAAAAAAAGAAATGGTTTTAGGTGAATTTTTAAAAATAAGTTCATGTCCCCATTTCAGTACCCATAAGCGTGGAATCACTCATATGCGTATTACTGACATATAACAAAGAATCCTGCCAAGTTTCGTGAAATTCCTCCAAAGATTGTGAGAGGACTTGATTTCAGAAGGTGAGGACCCTTCCTGGGACGGACAGATGGAAATTGCCATGACATAATGCCCCTTCAGGCCTTTCGGCCAGCAGGGAATAAAAATTGTGAGGGAAGTTGATTTCAGAAAGCAAGCACACCTTGATGAAATTGCCAAAGTACACATAATAATCAAGGGCATAAGTCTGGTAGAATTTGCCCAAATTAAATTAAATTTCAATATGTGTATAATTGTGAGAGGAGTTGATTTCAGAAGAACGTACACCCTCATGAAATTGTCAAAGTTTTCTTCTTCTTCTTCTTTTGGCTGCTCCTGATTAGAGGTCGCCACAACGGATCTTTCGTCCCCATTGCTCCCTGTCTTCCACATCCTTCTCTACCACACCTGCCACTTTCATGTCCTCTCTCACCACATCCATGTATCTCCTCTTTGGCCTTCCTCATTTTCGTGTTCCTGGCAGCTCCATCCTCAACATTCTCCTTCCAACATGCTCTGCATCTCTTCTCAGGATGTCTTCATACCATCTCAGTCTCATCTCTCTTAGCTTAATTCCCAAGCTCTCCACATGTGCTGTCCATCTGATGTGCTCATTCCTTATCCTGTCCAACCTTGTCACTCCCATCGCAAACCTTAACATCCTCAACTCCGCCACCTCCAACTTTGCCTCCTGTCTCTTCGTTAAGGATACTGTCTCCAATCCATACATCACAGCTGGTCTCACTACTGTCTTATACATCTTACCTTTCAATGAAATTGTCAAAGTACAAGTTATTTAATCAATGGTCAAAACTCTGGTAAAATTTTCACAAACAAAATTCAATTGCAATATGCATATTATCATCATATAACAAGGCCTTTTGCCAAGCTTCGAGAAATTCATCCAAAAATTGTGAGAGGAGTTGATGTCAGATGGCAAGCACACCTTCATGAAATTGTGAAAGTACAAGGCTGTTAATCAAGGGCCACAACTCTGGTAAAATGCAACTGAATTGAACAAAATTACATTATGTGTATTACCAACATATAATAAAGAATCCTAGCAAGTTTCATGAAATTCCTCCAAAAATTGTGAGAGGAGTTGATTTCAGAAGGTGAGTACCCTTCCTGGGATGGACGGAGGGACGGACAGACGGAGCCACGACATAATCCCCCTTCGGGTCTTTCGGCCAGTGGGGGATAACAAGATATTTAATCTACAGAGAAGTTTTTGCTTAGTGAAGATGAAGAAAGAGTTGATTCCCAAGATTAAAATCTGCTGAAAAAATATCATTTCAAATGTAAATAAGTGTCATATGAAATGCAAAATATTACTGTAGGCAAAAGTTTTTTATTCTTGAGAAAATATGGAGATTAAAAGAAATGTTGTTTGTGTCTTTATAGCCAGACCTAGCATTGTGTGTGTGTGTGTGTGTGTGTTACTAATAATATGAACACAAATTAAAGCTAGATGGCCTTTCAATTTCATAAAATCCGTGAAATTTAGTTCCCTCTGAAATTTGGTCATTGTGACGTATGTTTATTTCTGTAATATCTACAAAAAAAACCCTCCAGGATATTCTGTGGCTGGGAAGTTATTTAATTTGAGGGGATTCACTAGCAAATAATGTGCATGAAATCACTCACTCTGTGCAGTCAAGCAGACAGAGGAAATCTGTGTATGCAGGTTTACCTTCTTCATCTTTTGGGTTTTCCGGCAGCTGGCATCCACAGTGTTGCATTACCGCCATCTACAGGTTTACCTTGACCGTGCACTGACAGTTACATCATTCTGTCGCTAAACGAACAGCTGATCACACCGAGGTGCTCACTGACCGCCGATATTTATTAGTTTGGTCCTGCGTTTCCTTTCCTTCGCAACATAACATCTTTCCTTCTCACTTTCTGTTATTGTAGTCGGTCTTTCACGTTTTATTTGCACACTCACATCCTCCATTTTTCTCTCCTGTTTCAAATTTGTATCCCATAATGCCTTGCGCGAACAGGTAAAGCCCACCACATGATGCATAACATAGTATCTTGAATTGGGTCATGGTTAAGCAGGAAAAAATAACGGAGAATTTAGGGCCACATGGCCCAAAATTTATTAATTGTTCTATTTACAAACAAGAGTACTCTGAGAGCACTCTTCCGCCCATCCGTCTGTCTGTCCATCTGTTGTGAGAGGAGTTGATTTCAGAAGGTGAGTACCCTTCCTGGGACGGACGGATGGACATTGCTGCGACATAATCCCCCTTTGGGCTTTTCGGCCAGTGGGGGATAAAAAACTAATAAAATTGAAAGTCTGTGATTCAAATTCAGTAGCTTTTGGTTCGCTAAACAAAAATAATTGGGTGTCAGGGAAAATTCTTTTTATGACCTACACTTGAAAAATCTGAAAGGCAGTCTACCTTTAATGTAGGTTCAGTAAAGACAAAAGAAAAACATTGTTAGGGTACATGGCATCATGGACTCCATGAAATACCAGGACATTTTAAATGACAAACTGCTGAAAAAGTTAATGTTGACACCATTCCATTTTAGCTCACATAAACTTTTTCAGCAGTTTGTTCTACAGTAGTGCTTCTGTGGGGATTGGACCATATGGGCTAGCCTTCATGCTCCATGTGAATCAGTGAGTCGTCAACACCTATGACCTTTTGTCGTTTACCAGTTGTCCTTCCTTGGACCACTTTTAGTAGGTATTAACCACTGCACACTGGGAACACCCCACACAATGTGCCAGTTTAGATGCAAATTAAAATAATTTACCTAAAATTTGAATGATAATTAACAATGATATATCCAAGTTACTTTTTATTCAATATTAATAACAATAAACCTTCAGAATGAATACAAAGCTCCAATGTTTGACAAAAACACAAAGTGTCACTCTAATGTTCTGAATTGCATTCCATGACAGCTTTTTTTAGCAGTCTGCACCAATACCTCACTAGGCTGCATGTCACAGCAAGTGTCTGTGTTGATCTTGCCGGAGTGCCCATTCAGAATCTTTTCAGTCGCTATTGAAAGTCGCTGAGGTGGAAATACGCGTTTCAAACAAAATGTTACTTCCCGGTTGGCGGGATTCTCGCAATGTGGTGTGTGCATGCACGGGCGCAGATAGAGGGTGGGACGGGTGGGATTCATCCCACCCAGATTTAAATTCACCTCGTTCGGTCCCCCCCACTTATAGGGAGGAAAAAATGTCTATGCTGTCTTTCTTTGCATAAGGCAAACCTCACGGAAAAATCAAAAGACTAATTACCATTCGGTTTATTGAGGTGCACAGCAGTACATACATAGTTGCAACAATTCACATAAAACAAAACAAAGACTGATATTCAGTTGGTTGAGCTGCACAGACTGCACAGGTTGCGAGCTCGAGCTTGGTTGCTATGGTTACCCACAACAAGTTTGACAGGCATATTGGGGACAGCTCCTAGTTCAGGACCCCAACACGGCATGATGAAGGGTGCTAAACCGAAAAGGCAGAAAACGATTGCATCGTTTTTTCAAAAAAACAACGACTGTAAGTAAACTGTGCCTTACTTTATCATATCACCTTGCAATTTTTTGATAGTCTGTTCAAAGTAATGTCGTAGTGAAAGTAAAATCGTACGGAGTAGAGATGCCTTTCTGGTAGCCTCCTTCTTTCAGTGGCAGCCTGTAGATACAGTGCTCAGAAGGCAGTTTTAATGTTTAATCTGGCGTTCCCTGCCATAATTTCAGCGAGCATATTGTTTCATAAGGAAACTTTGCGAAGAGTTGTTGACTGACTGCCGCTCACGCAACACACAGGCATAGTTAGAAAGTCATGATGCACTGGTTTACACTTTACACACACACACATAGCCCAGCCTCTCGCTATGTTTAACAGTTGGAACTTAGCGGTTTTAAAACTAGTTTTCCTAGGAACTAGTTCCTCGCACAACACATGTTGGGGGTTGGGGTTGGTTTGCTGGCAGCTTTGTCCCCCCCAGTTCAAAAAACATATCTGCACCCCTGTGCGCATGATCAAAAGTGGAACGAAGTCTTGCTACCACAAGATAACGCGCGATTTCATAAGACTCTTTACTGGCTGTCTGTGCTTTCTGTGGTTTACAGTGCGTTTGTAAATGTCATGCGCTCTTTTATCTCATCTCATTATCTGTAGCCGCTTTATCCTTCTACAGGGTCGCAGGCAAGCTGGAGCCTATCCCAGCTGACTACGGGCGAAAGGCGGGGTACACCCTGGACAAGTCGCCAGGTCATCACAGGGCTGACACATAGACACAGACAACCATTCACACTCACATTCACACCTACGGTCAATTTAGAGTCACCAGTTAACCTAACCTGCATGTCTTTGGACTGTGGGGGAAACCGGAGCACCCGGAGGAAACCCACACGGACACGGGGAGAACATGCAAACTCCACACAGAAAGGCCCTCGCCGGCCCCGGGGATCGAACCCGGACCTTCTTGCTGTGAGGCGACAGCGCTAACCACTACACCACCGTGCCGCCCCCGCTCTTTTATCATCGTGGGAATTGATTATAGCTCTAAATAAATATTGAATTTTTTTTTAAAGAATCCGTATAATTTTATTTGTACGCCCGTATACTACGTTTATTGAATCAAATCCGTATAAAATACGGACATTCCGTATAGGTTGACATGTATGGGCTAGAGATAATGAGATGAGATGGATGGCTGGATGGTGCTGTTGATGTTCTGCAGTTTTCACAAGCTCCATTAGGGGGCGCAGAGGAGTAACTCCTGCATTGAGCCCCCGGCGGACTGAAACAGGGAAGAAGAAGAGGCGGAAGGCTGTGTTGAAAAGCGTTTGTGTGTGTTATTTTCATTTAATACAATGTCGAAAATAAAGAGCATTATCTGGCCTCAGGTGGTTCTGTTTGGAGACTCGATTACACAGGTATGTTAGGACAAGCTTCACACACAGGCAGGTGCACATCATCCAATCAACCCCTTCAGAAATATTTCATATCTTTCAGTTTTCTTTCCAAGTGAAAGGATGGGGCTCTGATATAGCAAACAGGCTCGCAAGGTGAGTATTAAACCCTTCATAGTCCCTGTATAATCACACTCCCCTGGGTGATGGCCAGCTCTCAGGCTCTCTGGAATAGAAACAAGGTGATAGTAATGAAATGGACTGAGGGCATGATGGTTTTCATAATATCTGAATATTTACACACTTCTGCACTGTGCATTGCTCTTTTTGTTTATTACTGTATAGAGAATCATCACACATGCCACTCTTATATCAGTGTTTCTCAGACACTGGAGAAGATAAAGTTGTGATTTTTAAAATTTTAGTTATAGTGTTCCCTCCCCAAAGTTATTACTGGGTTCTTATTGTTATGACTTTGTAAAACTGGTCATTTGAATTACTGTGTCTCATTTCATCTCACCTCATTATCTGTAGCCGCTTTATCCTGTTCTACAGGGTCACAGGCAAGCTGGAGCCTATCCCAGCTGACTACGGGCGAAAGGCGGGGTACACCCTGGACAAGTCGCCAGGTCATCACAGGGCTGACACATAGACACAGACAACCATTCACACTCACATTCACACCTACGGTCAATTTAGAGTCACCAGTTAACCTAACCTGCATGTCTTTGGACTGTGGGGGAAACCGGAGCACCCGGAGGAAACCCACGCGGACACGGGGAGAACATGCAAACTCCACACAGAAAGGCCCTCGCCGGCCACGGGGCTCGAACCCGGACCTTCTTGCTGTGAGGCGACAGCGCTAACCACTACACCACTGTGCCGCCCCTGAATTACTATATAATGGGTTTAATATATCTTCGAAACGTATTGGCCAAATGCCAGTTTGGATCTAATGTGTTCTGATGGAGGGCAGCCAGTGTTCAGCACTGTTGCCTCACAGCAGGAAGGTTCTGGGTTCGAACCTGCTGGTCTGCTTTGCTGTCTGGAGTTTGCATGTTCTGTCCTAGTCTGGCTAACGCAACTTCAAAGCTCTGCGAGCATTTGGTCTGACAAAGATATTAAGCCCAACCGTTTCCCAAAGCGCGTGGTTGACCCGCCTCCCTGAAATGCCTCAGTTTGCTACTGGTCGAAGTCAGAAAAGGCTGTGACGAAGCTTAAACCAATCACATCACTCTTTCCTCTGACATATGTGACGCGACGGAAACTGCTTGAGTAACAGGAAGAAGATAAATACCTCCAGGGCTGCTCTTTGCTCCGTTTTCAATGAGAACTTCCCGTTGAATGCTTTCAATACAGCATCTACCGCTGTGTCAAAGGCTTGCTGCTGCTCCATGTTCGTAATGTTTCTAGTGAATGAAGCGCTTCCGGCATAGATTCTGTAAACAATCTATGGCTTCCGGTCGCAGTTCTACTACGTCAGTGCCTTGAACACGCCTCTACCCAGGGCCGTTGGAGATGCTCAAAGTTGATTGGCTCCCGATTTTTCGGGAGCTTGGAAGAGCTGGAGATAGCTTGCCTTGCCAGACTAAGTTCGCAACAGGCCCCCGTGTTGCATCACACTTAGGATGGGCGGGCCCAGGCTAGTTCTGTCCATGACTGTGTGTGTTTCCTCCACTTGCTCTGGTTTCCTCACACAGAAAGGCCCCTGCCAGCCACTGGGCTCGAACCCAGAACCCGGAACCTTCTTGCTGTGAGGCGACCGTGCTAACCACTTACACCACCGTGCTGCCAAGGATGTACCCCACCTTTTGCTCAAAGTCAGCTGGGATTGGTTCCAGCTCACCCGCAATGCTTAATGGATAAGTGGTCTAGAAAATGAATGAATGTGTTCTGATGAGGAAAAGTTCAGGAATAGGAATCTCTATATCTCAAATAAATACTCCCAATATGACTGGACAAATTTAAATAATGGTTCTGAAAGAAATCTCTACTGAGGGGGGGTGTGGAATTTACTTTACAGTTGCAGTGCTCCACATTAATGGTAGTCCAACTGTCCAGGACAACCAAATGTTTGGTCTGGATAAGTCCAATCCACATCTACCTGTCTGACAGGGCAAGTTGAATATTTGTTGAACATCACCATTTTTATAGTAATTATTCCAGACTTGCATCAATAAAGTTCCAACAAAGCTAGTTCAATCCCCTCAGTGATCCGGCCGTGTTATTGTTTACGAATTTCCGGGGAAGCCGAGTACAGCAGGTGCGTATGCAAAAATAACCACATAGTAATATCTACTTATTGATAATTAGACTTTGAATTCATTGAAATCGGAGAAATGGCGATCAGATACCTCAATAAAATAAATATCTGTGGTGAATCTTCATTTCATTCTGACTTTCTATTGTAGTTTTCTTTTGTATTGGACACGTTAACACGTTATCGTAAAATATTTTGCCGGAATTTTACGACAGTGCCGAAATCACTTAGTTTGTTTTCATTCATAGCGTGATTCCATCACCCTTATCATGTCCAACTTGTTTTCTTGCGGTGTCATTTCTTTAAATTAATTTATACTTTTACTGGATTAATTAAGATTTAACTTTATTTCCTCCAGAAGCTTTGAATTTGGGGGAGTCTAACTCTTAAAACTGAATATCAGGTAATGGATTATAACAACGCCTGCCCCATAATGGGGAATTGGATAGTTTTTGTTCATTGTTACAGTTAAAGTTTGAGTTTTATTGAAAAATTATAAATCCTTAAAGCATAATGATTATCATAACTGTACCTGCTTTTTGATCAACTTTGTTAACCACTTTCCTTTCATTAAACTAGTAAATATATAGTAATAAAAAGGTTCTGGTTAGGACAAGTGAAAAATCTTGCTGCTTGGACGAGTGGATTGAAAAGTTGATGTCGAGCCCTGAGTTCAGTATGCAAAAATAACCACATAGTAATATCTAATTATTGATAATTAGACTTTGAATTCATTGAAATTCATTCACTGGCTACAAATAGTTTGAGATCCCTTGCTCTGTCTCCAGTAACTTTGCTGTACTGTATCTCTCATACCGTTTTGTCAGAAAGTGTGATGTGGTGAACAGAGGTTTGTCTGGATACAACACTCGATGGGCTAAATTGGTTCTTCCCCGGATCGTCCCAAATCACGGTGCTTCTCAACATAATCCGATTGCAGCAGTGACCGTGTTTTTCGGTGCCAACGACTGTACCCTGGAAGGCAAGCCGAGTTTAGCTTAGTATCCAATTTAGCCAAATTAACCTGTTTTCACTTTGCTAGCTAGATTTTTCTTAAAATGTGTCTATCATTTGAATTTTTCATATCGTTCACATAATAATCATTTTCTATTTTTCCATCAGATAAGAACCCACAGCAGCATGTTCCCTGTGAGGAATACTCAGAGAATCTGAAGGACATGGTTAAATATCTGGCCTCAGCTGGCGTACCGAAGGACAAGGTCATATTTATCAGTCCTCCACCAATTCAAGAGGAACACTGGGAAAAAGAATGTGTACTAAAAGGTCGCTCACCGTTTTTATTTTTTTGTTTGTTTGTATTTTTAAGATGAGCTATATTATTTCCCCCGTTGTTCTCTAGGATGTTCTCTGAACCGTCTGAACTCTGTGGCTGGTCAGTACGCTCGGATGTGTGTGCAGACGGCAGGACAGTGTGGAGTGGACGTGATAGACCTCTGGTCCCTCATGCAAGAAGATGGAGAGGTGCTACACACGCTTACAAACACACTCGTACCAACCAATTAGCTAATTAACAAAAATACAACATGAAGTATTAGTAGCATATTTTTGTAAATTGCTACTCCAGTCTTAGCAATCACACAGATTCGATACTGTATATTATCATCTTTGTCAAGCACTCTTTAACAATAAGCCTCAGAAGCTGCAAAAGTCACATTTGCAAATCTTTCTTGAAAATTATAATTAATTGTAATTAGTATAAATACACAGGCGATTATAGGAAATTGTGTGTGCTGATTGGTCGAGAGATTCGGACTATTTCTCGATAATCACCTCAAGTGATTCGGCAAAATAGCGGCCAGTCGCTTCGTCACTGTAAGTGAGGAACAATTACAAATAACGAAAGAAAATGCTGTTCCTAACAGCACTAAAGATGCTGTGAAGTTTGGTTTAAAACTTTTCAAAGGTAAAGTGGAATTGCGATTTATTTTATCTATTGCAAAACAATGCATTTTATATGACTCGGTGTAGATAAGGGGCACAAGTCTCTGCACGCCGCTATTACATTTGCATGCCACTTTTGACGTTTGAAATTATTTTTTAAAAATTGTATTTAAAAAAATTATCACCTGTGTACTCAGGCTCAGTGAATATCAGTTCACAACTTCGTCTCGGTTATTATTTCAATAATATTGGTTGACATTGAGTGGTATATCAGATATATTCCATTCAGCTAGACTCGTCTTTGACTCGTTCAGTATCATGCTAGCTGAATGCAATATATCTGATATACCATGGGGCGGCACGGTGGTGTAGTGGTTAGCGCTGTCACCTCACAGCAAGAAGGTCCGGGTTCGAGCCCCGTGGCCGGCGAGGGCCTTTCTGTGTGGAGTTTGCATGTTCTCCCCGTGTCCGCGTGGGTTTCCTCCGGGTGCTCCGGTTTCCCCCACAGTCCAAAGACATGCAGGTTAGGTTAACTGGTGACTCTAAATTGACCGTAGGTGTGAATGTGAGTGTGAATGGTTGTCTGTGTCTATGTGTCAGCCCTGTGATGACCTGGCGACTTGTCCAGGGTGTACCCCGCCTTTCGCCCGTAGTCAGCTGGGATAGGCTCCAGCTTGCCTGTGACCCTGTAGAACAGGATAAAGCGGCTACAGATAATTTGGGGTGAAGCTGTCTCATTGTTCAGTGGCTCAAGCATCCTAATCAGCCTCAGTTGAGTGTTTCTAGGAGTGGTGGTTTTAAATAATGGTATTCACACGATCCAATAAAAATCCTTTCTTTCAAAATAATGCAGCTCATTCTTTAAGCAGGCCACGCCACTTTTTAACCCCGCCGACAGTAGTCGGAGGGGTTATTATTTTCACCTGCGTCAGTCTGTGTGTGTGTGTCTGTCTGTCTGTGTGTCTGCAAGATATCTCAAGAACCAATGGATCGATTTGGACCAAATTTTGTACGTGTTGCCAATCACCCAGGAAGGAAACCATTAAATTTTGGAGGTCAAAGGTCAAGGTCATGGCAGAACTTCGAAATTTTCGCCCAATGTATTTTAATAGGGAAAAGGCGGGGTTTGCACTCGTTAGAGTGTCCCTGTCTAGTTTTTTTAATATATTCCACATCATGTTTGTATGTAGTACGTAGGAGTATAATGGCATTATATTTTACCCCTATCAATCATGCAGCACTAGGCTAAACAAGCCAACTTCTTTTTTTTTTTAGGTAATTAGTGCTAATTGGACAGTATTCAGCATTGATTCTAATGTTTAGCAGTCATAAACATTTATTACAATCTATTACAACCTCCATGTTTATTACTATTTTAAACATGATTCATCATGCGAATATGCCTGGATGCAAACACATCTTATTTTCTTTCAGGACTTCTCAGTGTATCTCTCAGACGGCCTGCACCTCTCTGAGAAGGGCAACCAGTTCGTAGCCGAGCACGTGTGGAGACTGTTGGAGAGCAAAGTGGCTAATTTACCCTTCATCCTGCCTTACTGGGCTGATGTAGACTGTAAGAAGCCTGAGAACAGCCTGCTGTGTGATTAGAGTCAGCAACCACAACAAATATAGAAATTTTACTGCAGCTGGTTCTGTTTTTGTCATTTTCTTTCTGATTTGCACTGAGGCTTTGTGTTTGAGGAAAAGGAAAAGCAGGTGCTTCTGAAGGAGCAGCGTGTTCACATCATGTTAGAATGACAACGTGGAGGCTCGGAGGTTCTGCTATGAGCTTTTAAATGTCGTTGGACGAACACAGTTTAGAATAATTTGGTTTATAAAACTAACACAATTACGCTTTAATTTGTCAGTACTAAATGTGACATGTATAAATACTGACTTTATTCTCCTGCTTTAATTGTGGAAGTCAGGAGCATGTAATGACCAATTCCACCATGATGTAAATATGCAATATATACACTTTTTTTTTTTGGCTGTAATATTAAATGAATGTCAGTATAACAGAGGACATGTCAGTGCAGTGCCAGGAGGGCAGCAGTAATCTGTACACCAAGCAGGTGCCATTGATTTGTATTGACTTTCTGATTAGCTTGATTGTAGTCACTTCATTACTAATGAAAGAACAGTGCAGTAATTAATCTATCAGGTACTAATCACCTATATAGACAAAATGAGTTCACATGTGTGTGTGTGAGAGAGAGAGAATTATCATTTGTTAAATCTATAATGACAGGTTGGGTTCATGTTCTCAGTTGTTCATTTCTTACCACATTCATAAACACTGAAGGATTAAAAGGGTTGGGCTTCTAGCCAGTGTGTTTGTAGTCATGTTCAGTACAAGTGTGTGTAGTGGTAGAGTTTATTGTTGTGGGTTCATACAGTAAGTAAATAAAGATATATACAGCTAGTACTAGAACTACAGTACCAGTCAAATGTTTCGACACCTAATTCAGTGGTTCTCATCTCATTATCTGTAGCCGCTTTATCCTGTTCTACAGGGTCGCAGGCAAGCTGAAGCCTATCCCAGCTGACTACGGGTGAAAGGCGGGGTACACCCTGGACAAGTCGCCAGGTCATCACAGGGCTGACACATAGACACAGACAACCATTCACACTCACATTCACACCTACGGTCAATTTAGAGTCACCAGTTAACCTAACCTGCATGTCTTTGGACTGTGGGGGAAACCGGAGCACCCGGAGGAAACCCACGCGGACACGGGGAGAACATGCAAACTCCACACAGAAAGGGGCTCAAACCCGGACCTTCTTGCTGTGAGGCGACAGCGCTAACCACTATACCACCATGCCACCCCTAATTCAGTGGTTATTTATATTAAATCACTTAATGTCTTAAAGTAATGATGGATGTCATTTCTGTTTATGTACTTGAGCACGTCTTGATAGTATGCATTACTACAGTTGTTGTGTTTACTGTGATCTCAAACACGTTAAGACAACAAGAAATTGCACTAATTAACTTTTGACGAGGCATTCTAGCTGACTACCTTATGAAGCTGGTTAATATAATGCCAGTAGTGTGTAAAGCATCAAGGTAAACGATGGCAATGCTGAAGAATCTATCCATCATCTGTAACCGCTTTATCCTGTTCTACAGGGTCACAGGCAAGCTGGAGCCTATCCCAACTGACTGTGGGCGAGAGGCAGTGCCATTGCAGGGCTGACAAACCACCATGCGCGCACACATTCACACTTGCGGTCAATTTAGAGCCACCAATTAACCTAACTGCATGTTTTTGGACTGGGGGGGGGGGGGGGGGGGGGAACCCACGCGGACACCATGCAAACTCCACACAGAAAGGCCCTCGCCGGCTGCTGGGCTCAAACCCAAGACCTTCTTGCTATGAGGAGACAGTGCTAACCACTACACCACCGTGCCACCTGTCTCATCTCATCTCATCAGCTGTAGCCGCTTTATCCTGTTCTACAGGGTCGCAGGCAAGCTGGAGTCTATCCCAGCTGACTACGGGCGAAAGGCGGGGTACACCCTGGACAAGTCGCCAGGTCATCACAGGGCTGACACATAGACAACCATTCACACTCACATTCACACCTACGGTCAATTTAGAGTCACCAGTTAACCTAATCTGCATGTCTTTGGACTGTGGGGGAAACCGGAGCACCCGGAGGAAACCCACGGGGAGAACATGCAAACTCCGCACAGAAAGGCCCTCACCGGCCACGGGGCTCGAACCCCGACCTTCTTGCTGTGAGGCGACAGCGCTAACCACTACACCACCGTGCCGCCCCCGTGCCACCTGTGAAAAATCTAAAATATGAAAAAACACTTTCTTTGCCACATAATTCCATGTGTTATTTCATAGTTTTGAGGTCTTCAGTATTGTTCTACAATGTAGAAAATAGTCAAAACTACAGAAAAACCCATGAATGAGTAGGGGTGTTTAAACTTTTGACTGGTCCTGTATATACAGCCAGAAACATTCCAAGCAATATGACATTTAAACTTTCTGGTTTACCAACCACATTAGGTATTATATAGAATTTTAAAAACTCTATAAAAAAGGCAAAAATAAACTCTGGGTTTTATGGCACAGTAAAAGATAATTTTATAACCTGGGCATGACCGAGCCATAAATTACAACACTTGGACTGGTATAAATTGGGTATAGCATGTCACACATAACAGAATAAAAAATAAAATGCATTAACTGTCAACAAAAAGGCACAACCTAGATATAATAAACAAAAATACACAACGCAGCACACTCGTGTTCTAAATTTAATGCAACAGATTCAACAATAAAATTACATTTATATAGATTCACATCCATACTGCTCAAGTCCTAACTCCATAAATGTCATCAGTTCTCAAAAACAGTTTGAGTCATTGTGGACTCCGGTGTGTCATGGAGTCAGACACCGAGACCTAAACAGCACCTGAAGTATATAGTGTCTGAATATAAAACGTTTTAACACTTTTCCTGATATGTTTATGTGGGCTCACAAATGTGCATTTAAATTAGAATTCAGTGTATTTATAGTTCAATTTATAGTTTTTCCAGTTAAAACTTCCAGGCAGTTTAGAAAACAAACAGAAAATCTTAAGTGTAGTAACTCGAACTGCTACAGCACAGCAGAGCAGAGACAGGAACGGCAGTGTGTTCAGAGGAACACCTTATTCTTGATTCATAAATCGCGCTCCACTCTAATCGTTTGTTTAACAGTAGTTCGAACAAAAATACAGCCACGGCACAAACTGGTGACTTTCCTGCAGAGGTCGTGCATTTGAAGCGTCACCATTTCAGACAGAAGCAGACGGATTTGAGACTAGGTCTAGATTACTGCCAGCGATGGCTCTAATGGAAAGGACTTTAAATCGGTCTCTGTATGGCTGACCTTTACTCAAATAAAGGGTGTGATCACTTACAAGATGAAGGAAAAACACTTACACACTGCTCACCAGGCATTTCAGTGACGAGTAAAACTATTACAGCTGTTCTACAAGGCACTTTTTTTTTTATTATTATTCTTTATAATCATTTAAAAGTGCATTTTATAATGCTTAAAAAGTATTTCTAGATCTGTCAAACACTTCAAAACCATGCAACGGATCTAGTTTCAGAAATTTCAGGCTTCCGTTGAGATTTTTCTGGTCCTGAAATCAGCTCCGCCCCCGAGCCAAAGGAGAGCTGCTCAGCACGACTCCTTTTTCTTAAAAGGCAACCTGCAAGTCTTAACGCGGGGCGGGATCAATTGGCGGAGAAAGGAATCGGTGAACCGTTTCTCCTCCCAGCTAACAGAGGGCACCTTTAATATCCAGGCTTCTAGACTGCAGCCTCTGGCATTTATACATGACTTTTCTGTTCTTATGTTTAAAAAAAAAAAAAAAAAAAAAAACTAATTTACACAACTAACCAAAAATACTTAGCAGTCAGCACAATACACCTGCACTACAGTACACTGATGTTGGATTGTCTTCAAATTGATTCTTAACAAAAGGCTCATTTGTTTGTCGTGTACCAAAGTGCATGCTTGCGGCAGAGAGAGAGAGAGAGAGAGAGAGAATGTGGAAGTGTGAATGGGATGGAGCGTACGTCTCAGCACTCCGTCTCTTTACTCTCGATGCGTGCTTGTCTCTGCAGTCGCCTGTTCGGACGGTTTAGTGGTGAATGTTCGGTGAGGTCCTCGAACGACTTGGCTGCCGCAGAACTCGGGGAGAAGGCTGTCCCTGGTGGAGAGTCGCCGCTGGAGTCCTCCTCGATGGTGGCCATACGCTGAGGATCCGCTCTGGGCTCGGAAGAGGAGGTTGTAGGCGGAGAGGTGCTGCTGCCGCCGCCGCCACCGGGGTGTCCCTGTACGGGTCGCGCTGCTGTAACAGAAGAGGAAGGAGGAGGAGGAGGAGGAGGAACAGGGGCTTTGATGATGCGCATGGAAGCCTCCATACCGCTCAGCACCTCCATATTCTGAGAGAAAGGAAGAAGTCTCAGTGTCGGTATCAACAAACCAGTTCTTCAGGAAACAATGCCCCAGTGATAGATGTTAGTTTAATACATGTAATCAAATATCCCTGCTGTTTTAGGAATAAAAACAGTACAATACTGTAAACCAAAGCTTAACAAGAAAAGTTATTTGACGATAACAACAGGAAATATCAAACATGACGAACATGCCAGATTCCTTTCACTACACTGACAGAGGCTCTTACACACCCATGAGCTGATCAGGCAGTCATCCACATCCGAGGTTCCAAGAGCACCGATAGCCCAAGAGCATTAGCTCAAAATTGAGTCCAACCCGGAACAAAATTAGTAACAAGCTGAATTTTTCAGAATATGTTCAGAATACCCTTAGGAATAACATACTAAAAGTCCCCCGGAATCCACCTTGTGCTCTCTGAGAAATTCAAAATGGCGTCCAAAATGGCCACCAATTGGAGATTTTTCAATATCTCAGGGATAAAACATAATATAAATGCAATTAAAATGTTAAATTATATGTTCTCTCATACAAGCAATGGAAATTCACCATTGTCACACTGTTAAATTTAAAATTAACCAAGAGTACAAGGTCATTAATGTGGAAATTACATGGAATTTGATGGTTGACATGATTGACAGATTAGCTTAGGAGGCTACCTACATACATGAACATAATGTAAGACAACAATTAGACATCAATTTCCTTAATATTTAGTGCATATTTCATCTCATCTCATTATCTCTAGCCGCTTTATCCTTCTACAGGGTCGCAGGCAAGCTGGAGCCTATCCCAGCTGACTACGGGCGAAAGGCGGGGTACACCCTGGACAAGTCGCCAGGTCATCACAGGGCTGACATATAGACACAGACAACCATTCACACTCACATTCACACCTACGGTCAATTTAGAGTCACCAGTTAACCTAACCTGCATGTCTTTGGACTGTGGGGGAAACCGGAGCACCCGGAGGAAACCCACGCGGACACGGGGAGAACATGCAAACTCCGCACAGAAGGGCCCTCGCCGGCCCCGGGGCTCGAACCCAGGACCTTCTTGCTGTGAGGCGACAGCGCTAACCACTACACCACCGTGCCGCCCCTAGTGCATATTTAAGCTTTGATAAAATATTAAAGGGAAATTAAATTTGAGAACTCTATCTTCTAAAACTACAATGGCAAGCTGTTTCAGTACACTTCTTCAACATTCCGGCGACTTTCATGACAAAAAGGTCTGCCTCAATAAAAGCTCTTGCTTATAAACAATGAGTAGACTTAAACACTTCTCAGTGCCTCAGTTGTAATGCTTGGATGAGTTCCGATTCATTGCTTATAAGAAGGGAATCAGCCGAACTCCACTTTCCTCATCCTTCCAGTTGGCAGCTTTACCTCCAACAAGTGCTGCAGCTAAACAACATTCATTCAGAACTTCTCACTGTTCAAGAATGGATGGGTAGGCCCCTGCAGCCTACAGATTGGGGATGGAAACTGGAGGAAATTTTGACACCAGTTGAAACTGACCGCCCCATTGCTCCAGACACTCTGCTCAACATGGTCTCTTGTGGTTGCAGAGCAGATGGCTGTGGAGTGTCATGTGGCTGCAGGAAGATGGGGGTACACTGCTCCGCCCTGTGTACAAAGTGCAGTGGTCAAACATGCACGAATGCAGCACCAGTGCCATCTTTGTTAGATCATGAGGGAGAAACTGAAGAACCGGTTTCTGCCAAATCTGATGAGGATGATGACTGCATTGATTGATTGATTGATTTATGATAGATGTATTGGTATATGAATCTACCAATTAAATATGATTGTCTGGTTGACTGATGTGTTTGATTTATTGATTGTTGAAGTTGAAAGTTATAGAACAATGACCAGCTGTCTTCTTGTAAATAGGTTCATTATTTGAGGAACGCTCAGTCGCCATGATTTATTGTGCTGGATTAGCTTCTTGTTATAATGAACAATATATGTAAATAAATTGTTATAATGGATTGAAGGTAATGTTTTGGAGTTCATGATGTTTTTGGTTTTAGTGAAACTCCCAGTGCCAAAAATATGACAATCTAACCAGACATGGCAAGCGAACACATTATACTAGTGCTGTCAAGCGATTAAAATATTTAATCGCGATTAATGTCGCGACTGTCATAGTTAACTCGCGATTAATCACAATTTAATCACACATTTTTGTCACATGAAAAACCATTGTAATTCTCTTATCAGCATAAAAAAGTGAATGGGCTTGCTCACCGTTCGAACTACGGGGGTACACGGGGGATCCGAGATCCCCTGAAACAGACATGAGATCCCTTGAAAACATGATTTGGGAAATGTTAGGGGGGTCTCTAAAATATTGGCAAAATGATGTTTATTGACATAGCAATCGTGTGTAACGGGAAGCATTTGCATATCCGAAGTGAGCACGCGATGGAGAGCCGCGCTCTGAGACAAGCGCAAGCACCCCCTCCCCCCTCCCAAGGGAAAATAAGGGACCCCCCCGAAAATATCGGCATAGTTCGAACACTGGTTGTACCAATGTTTTTTTTTTATTGCAGAGCATAACACGTTTTGTCACAGCCACTGCAAAGTGGGGCTGGAGCCGCCGATGGGAAAACGAAACTTAAGCTCTTCGGGGGAGGGCAGAGGACTCTGGCTGTGCGGGGCGTGGCATCATGTCACAGAGCGTTAATCTCGCGATAAAAAAAATTATCGCTGTTAAAATTGAGTCAAGTTAACGCGTTAATAACGCGACATTTTTGACAGCAATACATTACACACAAATATACTGTTATAATAATGTGTACATTGTTATTATATAATGTTAATACACAATGTAATTAATACACACATGTTGGAATTTACTCTCCTACCCTACAAAACATATTCTCTGACCTTTTAATTGCATTAATATTTTGTTTTGGGCCTGAGATATGGGCAGATCTCCATTTGGCGGTCATTTTGGACGCCATCTTGAATTTCTCAGAGAGCACAAGGGGGATTTCCGGGGACTTTTAGTATGTTATTCCTAAAGGTATTCTGAACATATTCTGAAATTTTCAGCTTGTTACGAATTTGTTCCGGGTATAACCCTATTACTCCTGGGCTACGAGCATTCTTGGGGTTTGTGCCATTTATCTCAAAAAGCCATGCACTCATAACACTTCGGTAACATTTACATCAACACTGACTGCACAACACTATACACGTCAACCGTGCTCAGCATTCGACACGCCTTAGAAAACAACTAGCTAACAGATGCACAACTCAACACACTACACTGCACGGGCAAAGACTATGTGACACACTCACCTCAGGCTGTACTACACACTCCCACCATCATCTGCTGCAGTTCCACGAGGCTCAGAGCAAACAGTGGAGCCACAGGTCACATCTTCAGCCACACTCACTCATACACTCAATGTGTTCAACCCCATTGAAAAGGCCATGCTAACTGCATCTTACACACTCTCTCTCACACACAGTTATGCCAGCTGTCTTTCTGACCTGCTTATTATTAGCTATGTAAATGATTCTCAGGTCTGGAATAAAATGGTGCATGGATGAAGAAGAGACACTTACGCTGGGGTATATCAGAGACTTGGAGTTCTCCTCATACTGTTTGTCCAGTTTCTTGTCCTGCAAACAAGCACAAGGAAAATAAAGTTGTAAATCTCATATTGTGACTTTAGACTAAAAATGTCCTACTGTTCTATCCACCAATAGTGATTACACCAGGACGCTGCTGAAATCTCAAATGTGTTCATTCAGAAAGGGGTTGATTAATTTTCCACGACACTGAAAGTAGTTGGTTTAAGGGGAGGGGAGCGACGGACCCCAAACTCAAGTGGCCTGCACAGAACCCTGACCTCAACCTCACAGAACGCCTTTGGGGTGAACTGGAATGCCAGCTACCCACTAGGCCTCTTCTCCCTACAGTGCCTGACCTCACTAATTCTCTTATTGCGGAATGGCCACGTTCCAAAATCTAGTGGAAAGCCTTCCAAGAAGAGTGGCGAAAATAAAAGCTAAAAAGGGGACTAAATCTGGAACGGGATGTTCAAAAATTTTGGCCATATAGTGCTTCACCTGACTGTCCTGTAACAGCCCAACCTACTGTCTTACTCCTTAATATATTTAAAAAAAGTACTGAGGACACTTACCACACAGTGCACCAGGATGCTCAGAGGGATCCAGAAGAGGAGGGAAAAGACCACCACAGAGCCTACTATATTGTCAGCCAGGAACTTCCCTGAAGGGAGTAAACAGTTATATTTAGCTTCACAATGACAGACATGCTCAGCAAAGGTGGGTTTAAAAAAAAAAAAAATTATAAAAAAAAAGGTATTAGTTAATTAGCTTAATCTTATGCTGAAACTATGAGAAATCCAGCCCCTAACTGTAGTAAACATTTGAAGAAAATCTCATCTCATCTCATTATCTGTAGCCGCTTTATCCTGTCCTACAGGGTCGCAGGCAAGCTGGAGCCTATCCCAGCTGACTACGGGCGAAAGGCGGGGTACACCCTGGACAAGTCGCCAGGTCATCACAGGGCTGACACATAGACACAGACAACCATTCACACTCACATTCACACCTACGGTCAATTTAGAGTCACCAGTTAACCTAACCTGCATGTCTTTGGACTGTGGGGGAAACCGGAGCACCCGGAGGAAACCCACGCGGACACGGGGAGAACATGCAAACTCCACACAGAAAGGCCCTCGCCGGCCACGGGGCTCGAACCCGGACCTTCTTGCTGTGAGGCGACAGCGCTAACCACTACACCACCGTGCCGCCCCATTTGAAGAAAATGCAAACCCAAAATACCAAATCATTAGCACTCCTGCATGTAGTAATTTGTACAGCCTCCACTGGCCAAATGAACAGCACTGAATCTTCTCCTATAAAGCATGAGATTGAAGACTACAGCAAGGAAATCAGACAATTTCTATCCATATCCATCCATAGCTGCTTTATCCTGTTCTACAGGATTGCAGGCGAGCTGGAGCCTATCCCAGCTGACTACGGGCGAAAGGCGGGGTACACCCTGGACAAGTCGCCAGGTCATCACAGGGCTGACACATATGCCGCTTTTCCACTACAAACGCGGCTGAGCCGGGCTGAGCCGTGCCATGCTGAGTCGAGCTGAGCGGGGCTGTTGGAGTTGCATTTCGACTACAACCGCGCTGAACCGTGCTGGCTGGAAGTGGGTGGACACATTGGGTGGAGTTAGCGAAAGTGGGTGGACGTCACGTGATGTCGTTAAGCAGCGCAAACAGTGACATCAGTGAGCTTTTAAGCGGTAGTCTCACGACTCGAATAGTAAACAATAAACATGGAGGACACGAAGTCGTTAGTGTTGCTGGTCTTGGTGCTGTGGCTTGTTGTCACCGACAACGCGGACAATTACTGGCAAGAGCGTATAGATGAGGCGAGGCGCATAAGGCTTCAGAAATTCTCGTAATTCGTAATTCTTCTCCTTCCGGGTTTACAGTGTTTACAGATCCCAGCGCGCTCGCGGGGCGTGTGTGGGCATGTGAGGACACTCCTCCTCACCAATCAGTGCACAGGGGAGTGTCTGCTCACGCCCCCAACCTCACTCGGCTCGCTTTGGCTCGCTTCAGCCCCACTCCAAAACTGTGCGAGTTTTAGGGGCTAAGCAGGGCTGAAGCGAGCTGAGTCGTGCTGGTTTTTGGTAGTCGAAATGCGAGCCGTGTCGGGCTGAAGTGAGCTGAAGTGAGCTGAAAAAGGGTAGTGGAAAAGGGCCATTAGACACAGACAACCATTCACACTCACATTCACACCTACGGTCAATTTAGAGTCACCAGTTAACCTAACCTGCATGTCTTTGGACTGTGGGGGAAACTGGAGCACCCGGAGGAAACCCACACGGACACGGGGAGAACATGCAAACTCCGCACAGAAAGGCCCTCGCCGGCCACGGGGCTCGAACCCGGACCTTCTTGTTGTGAGGTAACAGTGCTAACCACCGTGCCACCCAACTTCTATCCATATTCTCCAGGATTTTAGAGCCTCAGCTCCTTTTTAGCTCACACTACAGCTTTTCAGTGGAATTTAGGTCCAGGGACTGGCATGGTGTACTCAAAAGCTTGATTCTATGATCATTCTTGTGTGGATTTGGATTCATATATTTTGAATCATTGTCCTGCTGGGAGATCCAACCACGAAACGTTTGTAGTTTGAAACGGCAGCCAGATTTTCATTTAAAAACAAGTCTTGTATCCTAAGAAGGTTCCCAGGGCCTCTAGGTATTTGACTATTCGATTTCTTTGTGGGCATCAGTCGAATTTATATAGCGCTTCTCTCATACCAAAGGTCGCTTTACAATTGGGGGGGATGACACAACTAATCAGGTCCTTTTCTGTGCAATGATCCTTTGTACACCAAATCCACCATGACTGAGCTTTTTGGCAAAGAAAGTTTGTCTCAGAACCCAGTTCCAACAGCTCCTAGTAAACTGATTATGTTTGTGTGTAGGTAGGTAGAGAGAGAGCGCGAGCTTCCTTTTGGCACACGTTACAAATAGTTTGTTGGCATCAAGGCAGTGTATAACTATAGACTGACTTGGTGAGCCAAATATTCCTCTGCAAATCTCCAACTTTGATGCCTATGGAATTTTTTTTTTGCCTCCCTCACTTTCGCCTGACAGTGCATGGGGTAAAACACACACTTGTGTCATTTTCCAGGCAGGTTCACTACAACCATGCTTCCTAATTTTTGCCCTTTAACTGGATACGAGATTTTCCAGGGTTTTTTTTTTAATATCCATGACCCATTTCATTTTTCTATTCTCCAACCATCTCCACACAGATGGATAAGGAAACATGGCATCTGTATTACCTCATATTTATACTCAAGCAAACTTTTCTGCTGAACATAGAAGTGAGAATAAGCTTCAGTTACATCTATATCAACTGTTCACGACTCTGAAGCTGACTGCAGCTTTAGTCAAGCAAACAAAAGAGCATCTCAATAATGCAATTAATCAACTATCATCACTTACCGAATGTGTTGATATCCAGCTTGTCAATAAAGTCCCACAACCTCTCGACAACATCTTGTACCTGCTTCATGCATTTACCCTAAATGAGACAAAGATTAAGCATAAACAAAAACACGTTTCGGGGGGAGGGGAAAAAAACCCACAAAAACTGAGGAAGAGCGAAATAAAAGGTGCTTACACGGCCATCACAGAAGCCCACGGTGCAGGGCTTGCCTTTACGTAGGTACAGATAATCTCCATTTTCAAATTTAAAAGGAGCACAGAGTCCATTTGGGTTCTTACAGCACACCTTACAGGAGCTGTCCGTATCTAAGAAAGCAAAAGCACCCATAATTCAGCGTAAGTACCTTGACTACTCAATCAATCAATCTTATTTTTATTAAATTTATTTTTACAAATATTGTTTGGACTATGAAGATGGATTTTGAGTGCTACGAGTTTGAAATGTTACTGGGCATCACATTTAAACAAGTCACACTTAATGTACTGATCTTTTAGTCCAGGGCTTTTCAAAGTGTGGGGCGCGCCTCCCCTGGGGGGCGCCAGAGTTTTTTGGGGGGGCGCAACGTGAGGAAAAATAAACCAGAATAAGTTACTATTGCGGACATTTAGTGAACTTCAGCTAGCCTTTGCCAGAGACAAAATGGATTGATTTTTAGTACCTAAAGCTACAGTGAGTGAGGAGACAGAGTCTGGGCCAAGTAAAAAAACAGAGCCTCCAGGATGTTGCGATTTGCAACTTCAACGCAAATTCAACCAATCCCTGCAAATTCAGGGCGGTGTTGCAATTATATCCAATCACCGCAACTTTCCCGCAAATTTGACCAATCGTTGGCGTCGTCTTGAGGTGACGTCGACAAACTACTCTCCACCTTACTTCCGTGTTAACGTTCAAGAGAAGCAGCATGCGCGCAGTGTTGCCAGATTGGGCGGTTTCAAGTGCATTTTGGCGGGTTTTGAACATATTTTGGACTGGAAAACGTCAGCAGTATCTGGCAACATTGCATGATGTGCGAGTCAGTGTTTATATAGGCTTAAATTCTGTTACTGAAAGTGTGCTATGTTGGGGGCGTCGTGGCTCGGGTGGGTGGGGCGTCGTGGCTCGGGTGGGTGGGGCGCCGTGCCGTGGATCCGGGCGACCCGGGTTCGGTTCCGGCCCGGGGTCGTTTCCCAGTCCCTCCCCGTCTCTCTCTCTCCCGCTCGTTTCCTGTCTCTGCACTGTCCTGTCCAGTGGGGGTGCAAAAGGCCCAAAAAAAATATCTTTAAAAAAAAAAAAGAAAGTGTGCTATGTTTACAGTGAAGGACTGTGTGCACTTTACATTATTATTATTTTTTTTACTTAATACAAGAAATTAATAGATGCCAACATTTTTGCCAAAATGGTATTTTATTTTCCACTGTTTAGGCAGCTTCAGCATCATACTGTGAGATTCTGTTCAAATTGTTTTTTTTTCTTCTATGAAGCCTGAGCCATTTATTTTATTAGTTTATAATTCTTGTTTAATTTAGTCTTCAGGAGAGACTGCCTGCACACAGTACTAGTATTAATAGTTTTTTTTTTCTTACATGAAAGCTGAGGCATTTATATTATATTTTAAGGTAACTTCATGTTGTGCTGTGAGGTTCTCTGCACTTTAACTTTTGAACCAACAGGTGCATTTGGATGAGTAAAGCCTATTTTTCTGCATTTTTGTAGTCCTGCTAATCTTTTATATTGGTAAAGTTGTTTATAGGACCATTTCTCAGTGTCTGTTTTTTTAATCAATAGTTTTTCAGTAATAACTTAATATTTAACATATCACTCAATTTTAATCACAAAAAGAGAAAATCGCAACAATTTCTCGCAACTTTCACTTCCTTCCGCAATGTAATCGCAACAAAAACCTAAAAAACACCACAACTGTCATTGCAATTTTTTGGAAAACCCCCCGCAATATCAGACATTTTAGCCCGCAACAATCACAAAAAAGGCCCACGGAATCCTGGGGGGACTGAAAAAAGAAGGAAGTATGACCACGATTATTTAAAGTTTGGATTTTCATGGACTGGATCTGAAGATGCTCCACTGCCACAGTGTGTTGTCTGCCAAGAGGTGCTAGCTAACGATGCTATGAGATGTTTAAAATGTGTAAAACAAGATGTTCTAAAAAGCACAGATGTTTAAAATGTGAAAAAGACATGTGTACAACAACCATTTTTTAAAAATACGAATGGAACATTAAAGGAACAGTCCACCGTACTTCCATAATGAAATATGCTCTTATCTGAATTGAGACGAGCTGCTCCGTACCTCTCCGAGCTTTGCGCGACCTCCCAGTCAGTCAGACGCGCTGTCACTCCTGTTAGCAATGTAGCTAGGCTCAGCATGGCCAATGGTATTTTTTGGGGCTGTAGTTAGATGCGACCAAACTCTTCCGCGTCTTTCCTGTTTACATAGGTTTATATGACCAGTGATATGAAACAAGTTCAGTTACACAAATTGAAACGTAGCGATTTTCTATGCTATGGAAAGCCCGCACTATAATGACAGGCGTACTAACACCTTCTGCGCGCTTCGGCAGCGCATTGATATCTGAGCTCCGTATCAATGCGCTGCCGAAGCGCGCAGAAGGTGTTAGTACGCCTGTCATTATAGTGCGCACTTTCCATAGCATAGAAAATCGCTACGTTTCAATTTGTGTAACTGAACTTTTCATGTCACTGGTCATATAAACCTATGTAAACAGGAAAGACGCGGAAGAGTTTGGTCGCATCTAACTACAGCCCCAAAAAATACCATTGGCCATACTGAGCCTAGCTACATTGCTAACAGGAGTGACAGCGCGTCTGACTGACTGGGAGGTCGCGCAAAGCTCGGAGAGGTACGGAGCAGCTCGTCTCAATTCAGATAAGAGCATATTTCATTATGGAAGTACGCTGGACTGTTCCTTTAAGTATAGCAACAACAAAAATTGTAAGGGGGGGCGCTGTTGTTTATTTGCTCTCCGAGGGGGGGCTGACTCTCCTACACTTTGAAAACCCCTGTTTTAGTCCATCCAGCTACCACTGATAGTTGCTTGATAAAACCGAGAAACTTGGTAGCAAAATAGAAGTCAATTAAAACACAAAAACATGCTGAAACATGTAGTGATGATGGATTTAAGCATGACCGTAAATAAGGAGGGGGGGGGGAAAAGGCCTTATATATGCCATATACAAAGCTGGGTTAAATCCAATTTGGGTTCCCAATTCACACCGAGAAACTGGGTGTGAATCTAAAGGAGACTTGCCCTTTCAAATGCAACTCCTGACGCTGAAAAGATGCATCAAGAAATAGAAACTCACGCTTCCCATTAGACTGATATCAGTGCAAGGAATATTCCTTTGGTTTTTAGTTGTTGCTTACCTTATGCACTTTATGGACATGATAAAACAGTCAAATGTTACCAAAAATCCCCAAACAAACAAACAAAAAACCCCCACCCATATCTTAAATTATAAATCTGAAACTTAAAATAATAATTTACGGTGGCCAAGGCTCCGGGTCGCCAAAAACCCACGAAGTCCATTTGGCATCATTTGCACACCCCAGCTCTGCAGAGACAGTAAACGAAACCCAATTCACGCAACTGAAGATCCTCTTCACAGAGGTCATGGGTCCAACACTAGATTTAAAATACACTTGAAAACCTGTCTATGGTCTACTGTGTGACACTAGACTTAATAGAAGGCTATCAACACTTCCAATCCTCCAGTGACACTGGAACCCCTTACTTAACCCTCAAATACGAACCCCACTGTGATTGGATCAGTGCGTCTGAGATAGAGTACCAGCTGAGACTAGTGTGAACTTCATCTGTACTCACCATTGCACGCACAGGAGCGAAGGTTCTGTGTGGCCTCACAGAAAGGAACACACTCGCCTCCGCGACACTGGCCTCTATCCACACACTCTGTGTCATCAGACAGATTTCCAGGAGTTGGACAGTCGCTGCTTTTGCCTACAGGAGAGAGAAAAATCCCTCAAAGTTAGTGGTGTCCATCCAAGATGAGAACTAAAGACAAAAATGCTTTTACACATCTCAGCTCATTATCTCTAGCCGCTTTATCCTTCTACAGGGTCGCAGGCAAGCTGGAGCCTATCCCAGCTGACTACGGGCGAAAGGCGGGGTACACCCTGGACAAGTCGCCAGGTCATCACAGGGCTGACACATAGACACAGACAACCATTCACACTCACATTCACACCTACGGTCAATTTAGAGTCACCAGTTAACCTAACCTGCATGTCTTTGGACTGTGGGGGAAACCGGAGCACCCGGAGGAAACCCACACGGACACGGGGAGAACATGCAAACTCCACACAGAAAGGCCCTCGCCGGCCACGGGGCTCGAACCCAGACCTTCTTGCTGTGAGGCGACAGCGCTAACCACTACACCACCGTGCCGCCCGCTTTTACACATGACCCCATTTATTTCTCCATTTGCCCGGTGACCCAGAATGAAAAATGTAAACATGATTTTATGAATGGGAGCATTGGCTCCCAATCAAATTTCGTATTGATTATAAAATACTACTATTGATCTTCAAAGCACTGAATGGTCTTGCACCACAGTACCTTAGCGAACTTCTGGTCCTTTATGACCCACCACGCCTACTTGGATCAAAAGGTGCAGGCTATCTGTTGGTACCTTGTATAAGCCTCGGTCACAACCAGCCGTACGTGCTCCTACGGCCAGTCTACGTGCAAAAAACGCAAGAAACACACAGAGGGCGCGCATGTGACGTGCTGATTTTTGGGCCGCAGAGGTTCTTTGTCATGTCAAACAAACTCTACGGGCGCTTACGTTTTTTTCAGGTTGCAAGACAAACTTACGGCCAACGTGCGTCTTTCTCCACGAACAAAAAAAACCGCAGCGATTTGGGAAACGCCAAAAACCGCATGGCCAAAAAATCGTACGTCTGGTTGTGACCTAGGCTATAGTGAAGGCTACATCAGGGGGCAGAGCCTTTTCTTACAAAGCTCCACAGTTATGAAACAGCCTTCCAAGTAGTGTTCGGGAATCAGACACAGTCTCAGTGTTTAAGTCTAGGCTGAAAACGTATCTGTTTAGTCAAGCCTTTCATTAATGGTGTTTATGAGGTAAAGGTGTAGATCTGGAGGGTCCTCAGACAGTGTGTTTTGGTAAACTGGGATGTATGGATGCTGTCCGTCCCCCACTCGCTTGCTCACGGTGTAGCGGCTGGCTGCTTTATGTCCCGGGGCTCCCTCATGCCTGGGTTACCTTCTGGCTCTCCCCTTTTAGTTATGCTGTCATAGTTTCGCCGGAGTCCCTGCTTGTGCTCAGCGCAAAATGTATACTGTACCTACTTCAGGGATGAGAGTGGGTCCTGATGAAAAAAGCAGAAAATCTGCAAAATGTCCTGAGGGCGCCGAAGTAATAAGGGGGGTCCAGGGGGACACCCCCCGTGAAATTTTTTTCAAAATGAGACCTTACACACCCTATTTCCTGCAATCTGAGCTGTAGTTAATTAAAACACCTGATGCCTATTTTCATACTTATTGAAATAAAAACACTTATATAGAACAATATGTATCAAAATCAATGTGTATTGCATTAATTCAAAAATAATATGTACATTTTATGGGGACTGGTTATTACTCATTGTCAACATCACTTGTTTTTCTAAAAAATGTCCATTAAAATCCATAGTTATTTACAGTTCCATTAATAATTCAAATTCATATATTCAATATATTTAATTAAATAAAAACATTTATATATCTTATTGAGACTGACCTTTTCCTAATGTCCACATTACTTGTATATGATTTCTTCTAGTGCTGTCAAGCGATTAAAATATTTAATCGCAATTAATGTCGCGACAGTCATAGTTAACTCGCGATTAATCGCAATTTAATCGCACATTTTTGTCACATAAAAAAACCATTGTAATTCTCTTATCAGCATAAAAAAGTGCATGGGCTTGCTTTGTACCAATGGTTTTTTTTTTTATTGCAAAGCATAACACGTCTTGACACAACCACTGCAAAGTGAAACCTAAGCCGAGCACCGGCGCGAGGCTAGCAAGAGAACCATGAGTGAAATAATCTACTGTTGAATTATACATCTTTTTTTTTTTAATCTCTGTTGTTCGTTGATAAATATTGCATTGAATCTGATCTTTACTGTTTCAGCTCACTTAACACATTTTGTACTTTTACACTTTCTGCCTGTTGATGCGTCGCGCTGTCCAATCAGAGGCGGCCAAATTTGCATATTACAGGAAGGATTTCTGGGATAGCATTGAGTTTACAGTTCAGAGGGATCTGGCTTCTTTAGACGCTGTCTTCTTAAAACTGAATGAATATTTAAAAACAGCCAAATTAGCCAGTCTTTTGAACGGCTCTTTTCAAAGAACGGATCACAAAGATGCGGATCCCATCAAAGAGCCATAAATCCCATCTCTACTAGCACGCCCTGCCCGCGCTGGTTCTTTGGGGGGGGGTGCAGAGGACTCTGGCTGTGCGGGGCATTACAGTCTAGCTGCTATCGGTTTTCTAAGCAAAGTCGCTGTTCCAAGTTCCTGGCAGTTTCAAAAGCTTATGAAAAACCTACATCATGTCACAGAGCGTTAATCTCACAATAAAAAAATTATCGCCGTTAAAATTGAGTCAAGTTAACGCGTTAATAATGCGACATTTTTGACAGCACTAATTTCTTCACAATGTCTATTTAAACTTTAAAGTTATACAGCTATCAACACTGTCAGCTATAATTAAAATTATCATATATTCAATGTATTGAATCAAACAAATGCATATATTTTATGGGGACTGTCTTTATCTTATTGTCCACATCACTTGTATGTTTTCTTCAAAAGGAACAGCACATATCTATTCACACTTTTTACAGTTAAAAGTTATTTACAGTTCCCAGTTATTTTTGAAACAAATTGTCATTAGATCATTTAGAACTCTTCTTCAGCTTCTTGGCCAAAGCCAAAAGCTCATCAGTCCTCTCTTTTCCTTTTTCCTTCATTAGCCAGCGCCTCCTGTGTTTTTACATGCTCTAACCAAGCTCTCTTCTGCTCTCTCACACACTCCTCTCTTGCTTTGCTAAACTTTTTTTTTTAATATATACACCAGCATCAATTTCACGCACCTTCGCTTCATCTCGCTTGTCAATAGTATTCGTCATCTTGAGAAAACACGCCGATTAGAGGAGCGTATTTTTGATATGCAGCTCACGAACGTGTAAGTTTTGATAAAAGAAAACGGATGTGGGCATCTTTGTAAAAACTGTTCTGATTGGCCATTATGGTCTCGACAGCGATGTTTTGACCAATAACAATGTAGATAACACGAATTTTACATCACATTCAACGAGATTAAACAAGACTAAAGATGGCAACTTAGAAATAATGTGTAAACATCGTTGGAGTTAAGTTTGAATAACATGAAGGAACATGCCCCAACCCCCCGAAATTAATTTAAAAAATTTCTCAACAGATTTGGCATAATATAAAAAGGTTGTTTTTTTTTACTCAGAAAAAGTGGAAATCTGCCGAAAAGCGGAAAACTCTCATCCCTGCTACTTATTCAGGTGACACTGGGCATACCTAACAACCTGTGTTTTCTCTCTCTTCTCCCCCCCCCCCCCCAATCTGTCCCTCTGAGTTACATGTCAATCCTGGGATTGAGATGCTGACCTCTTCTGCTCCTCGGACCTGCCTGATCCATCCTGATGCCCTATGCCTGGTTGGAGTGTCATCACATCGCTCCTGTGGAGGACGGCCCCATACGGACAGCTGAAAGTCACACTTGGAAGACGCTCTGGACTCTTACAGTAATGCTTTTGTGGCTGAGGACTACAGTTGGCTTGCTAACTTTGGGACTGCGGTTGTCATGAACAGTTTTGCACTCAAGTTTCCATTTATGAAGAGCTAGAACATCAACGAAACTGACTTCATGTTAAAACTGTTAATGTTATAATCATGTTGTCTGTTGTCCAGGTGAGGATTGGTTCCCTTTTGGGTCTGGTTCATACATTCATTCATCCCTCTTTCAATTAAGTTTCTGAATGATCAGAGGTGAATGTATAGTTAGTTTTTTCTTTTTTTATCAGACACCTAGTTTTTAGGTTTGTTTACCTGACATATTTCGACGTACGACTGTCGTCTTCCTCAGAATGTCACCGGATGTTGTTGGTGATGCATCTTTTATCAGCTGATGTTTCCGAAGGCGTGGCCTTCCTGTCTGGTTTGACAGGTTGGTCACGCCTTCTACTGTCTGTTCGTCCCCTGCAAGATGGCACTCCAGGTATGGGAGAGCATGTATGCTCCCTCATCCCGGTTGATGGTCCTCGGGCTTCGCTTACGGATCTCCATGGCCTCCCTGATCCAGCACTGATGTTTATTATCTTCTGTGCCATGGAGATCCGTAAGCGAAGCCCGAGGACCATCAACCGGGATGAGGGAGCATACATGCTCTCCCATACAGTACCTGGAGTGCCATCTTGCAGGGGACGAACAGACAGTAGAAGGCGTGACCGACCTGTCAAACCAGACAGGAAGGCCACGCCTTCGGAAACATCAGCTGATAAAAGATGCATCACCAACAACATCCGGTGACACTCTGAGGAAGACGACAGTCGTACGTCGAAACATGTCAGGTAAACAAACCTAAAAACTAGGTGTCTGATAAAAAAAGAAAAAACTAACTATATTTAATATATGACATAATGAACGTAATCGAAAGAGGTGAATGTATGTGGGCTAATAAATGGATGGTGTAGGTATGCATAGATGGAAGACTAGAACGTGTTATCTTTCTTTGGCTATTTTGCACAGGTTATTTAGAACTATGGTTCTTTTGTACATGTATGGAAATGTATGAATGTAATTTATATATATATATGACTGTAGGAATGGTATTAATTTTTGTGAGATATCTAGGAATGTATAGATGTTATTGATTGGATGTATGGATATTACTTGAGTGGATGTTAGGTAGGTACGTTTGTATGTATGTATGTATGAATGGTACTTGTTTGAATTGTTTGTATGTATCAATGTTAGGATTTTTAATTTGCACAGTTCACCTGGAGCAAAAATGCCGGATTGCACATATGTTCTTTAAGTTAATTAGATGTGTGTTTGTGTCCCTTTCTTGATGCAGCAATGTTCCCTGACTCTAAGCTAAATTTCTCCCTAGGGAGACCAATAAAGTTACTTTACTTTTTTACTTTACTTTTTCCTCTCGACGTTTCTTCCTCGTGTCGTCTGGGGGAGTGTTTCCTTGCCACCGTCGCCACGGGCTTGCTCATTGGGAATAGATTAGGGATAAAATTGGCTCATGTCTTGGGTCATTCAGATTCTGTAAGGCTGCTTTGGGACAATGTCTATTGTTAAAAGCGCTATACAAACAAACTTGACTTGATTTTGGGAGCCAACTGACATGTAAATAGAATGCCTGCCAGGCTCAGTGAAGATAGGTGTATAGCAGTGGGAGAGTTACTGTATTTCAATGTAAACAAAATGTGTGAATCCTGATGATGCCACACCCACTCATAGCTGGGACCCAAGGGAACAAAATTAGCCGTGTTCTCTGGGTGCCAGCGAGCTACTGTATGCAGAACAGGGCAGACAGCATTTTCTACTGAGTGTGTTATGCTGCTGTGTCACACAGCATGAGCAGCAGTTAGCAAGCTACATGTTTTCGAACTTCACGTGTCTCAGAGGAAGACCGTGTTAACCTTCACCCTCCCCCGTTTTATGATAGGGGAGACCTGGGTGGTGGGTGCAAACTGACAGGTGACCGAAACTGGGGGAGAACAAAAAAAAACCTAGAAACGTGTTGCTCCTCGTTACTGTTCCAAGTGATGCAACAGGAGCAAAAATGCACCCTTGTGTAAGGTTGTACATTATATAAAGATGTGGGTTTGTGTTTTATATTGTGTTTTGCCTGCGTACCTTATAGCTCTGGATAATAAGGAGATTCTGATTCACCTGTGCATGATGAGCTAGCTTTACACGTGGCGTTGATGGACTCCTGACAGATCTTATTAGCTTCTTGGTACATGCACTTGTAGCAGCATGGACTGTTCCTGTCACTAACGTACAGAAAGAAAAACAGAGTTTTAAAAAAAGGGGGTGAGAAATGACCCCAAATGAAAAAACACTGGGTTGGGGGGGGGGGGGGGGGGGGGGGGGGGGGGGGGGGGGGCACCCCCCAAGAGGATAGATCAAGGAGAAGTGAAAGTTGTTGCATAAACAGGCGAATCATAATATCTATGCATATTGATAATTTTATAGGAAATTAACAGGTCAGATGCATCTCTCATCAAAAGGCTGGACAATACAACATTGATACGCTAAACTGTCACAATATGCTTTCCTGTAAAACATTTTTTAAATCAAATCAGTTTAGATTTATTTTTGTAGAAGTTACATAAATCATCAAACAGGACTCTTAATGCAACACGACTGTATTGCTGGCAGTTTGTCAGCAAAACTACACATCTCGATACCATGCATCAGAATCTTTTTTTTTTTTTTCTTGCACCACCCACCCCTACCCTCACAATCATCAAATACAATCCAGGTTTCTTCAAAGTCCCCCAATTTTACCAGATTGATCTGTAACTGTCAAATTAATCTGCTTTTCCTCACAACACACCTGCACTGCTTGCCCTTCTTCAGCTTGCAGTCGGCTGTACAGCAGGGGTCATCGTTGCGATGGAGGAGACCGGAGTCGCACTCCTCTCCTTCTTCCACGCGAGAGTTGCCACACAAGTTGCTGGTGCGTACCTTGAAGCACTGTGGAGCCTTGACCCTCAGAGTCCGGCTCACTGAGGCTTTACTGCAGTTGGAGAACCGCTGGAATAAACCGAGATGCGAGGACACGGTGCACAAAATTACGGTATGCCAGAAACCTCATTTATAAACCAACAAATAAATGCCACTAAACCTTTGGGAATGTTTTGTTAATATAGTTACAGGCAGGTGAAGGGATGGCGATTGTGTAAATGTTACTTTTTTTTTTTTAAACCGCATCTTAATTGTCAGTAATGCTAGCAAAGTATTTACTCTTAACTGTTTTACATTAATGGTAATCGATGTGATAAACTGAGTGAAATAGCCATCGAGGACACTGTAGATTGTACCTTGTTGTTTGGATGGTCTCCACTCACAGCGATGGGGTACATCACAAACTTGCCTCCTTGCTCGTCACTTGGGGCACAGTAGGCAATGTTGTCTGGGTCGTGCTCTGCTCCGAAGTTGTGTCCAAGCTCGTGAGTGGTCACCAGATCTGCTTCCTGCATGTTAATAATTAATACAAAAAAAAAGTGAATATATGAATGAACAAAAAAAAAAAAAAAACTAACTCGCATGTGGTCAGATGTTAAGCCTTTACACACAAACCTTGGTAAGAATGGTCTTGCCATAATTCTTAGTGCTGGTTAAGCCTGTGTTCAGGTAGCTGGCTTTCTTCACTGAAGGAGCTGGATAGTAAGCTGTAACAAGGACAAAGGACAACTTCAGCCGTAAACCTCTGCCTGTGTTTGAGAAGGTGTATTTTAGCTTGTGAATCTGAAACACAGCCATACGTTTTGAGCAGAGTCCTCCCAAGGCCTGGTCTCTGGAGGAAGCTACATATGCAAGACCAAGAGTGCCTTCATCAAAGTCCTGATAGGTAAAGAGGTGAGCCAGGCACACAGCTGAGGCGTTGTCTGCTATGTCCAAACTGAATTGCTGAGAACACAGTCAGGAGGAAAAAATATAAATCAAAAATAAATAAATAAAACAAGACAGTCATCTATATCCCCCGCCCTATATACCAAGATATTATTGGTCACATTTTTGTTTTTAAGTTCTGCTGCAGGAAACCAACCCTACCTCTTTACACCGACCTCAGCAGCCCATGGCATAAACCCACCGGACCTTTGGTCCAGGTGGGCTAAAAATTAATTTCTCACAGTTCTTAGTATCAAAAGGCACATGTACATTACTTAAATCAACACATATACCAACTTTCAAGACCATACCACTCAGTTTTCAAGTTCTGCTCCGGAAACAAAACCTAACCTGAGAGACCAAGTCTGAAATTGTTTCCATGGAAACATGAAAAATTAAAATTTCTCAAATTTCTTAGTATGAAAAGGCACATCTACTAGCCTAGTAAACTAGACCCAGCCGCCTAGCGGCCAAAAATATTTTTGCCTAGCGAGTGGGTCTAGCCTCGCACCATATAAACAAAAACACCCCGGGCATCAAATCGTGCCCGCCAATCACAACGCAAGGTTTTTGTTTGGATTCTTTGGGCGGGCTTTTGCAGGAGTGACGACAAAGCTGCGCGACGCTGGAGAAAGTACAACAGGAAAAATGGCTACGGTTAGTGAACAGCGCGCGTTTGACTCCGCTTTGGAATCAGTTTTAGAAGAATTAGACTTGGAGTTTTCATTGAAACATGAGCAGGAAGAGGCTCTCCGCTCATTCCTTTTCAAGGACGTTTTCGCTGTTTTGCCGACCGGCTATGGCAAAAGTCTGATCTACCAGCTGGCTCCGCTCGTAGCCAAAAGGATGGGGCTAGTTTGTGCAGTACGAAGAATTAATAAACAGCTTTGAAACATTACTTTTTGATTGTTTATTATTTTCCCGTTATTTTAAATTTAAGGGAAATTATTTCACCAAACACCACTAAATAAAAACTCTCAAAAACAGTTTAAGCAAACCCTTGAAAAAAAATGAGTGCATGTTAAGTATGTGGTACAGACTCCAAACTTATGGTCATTATCTCCAAACTTCTTAATATCTAGAACCTGTTTATTAATTAATACGCATTTTGAAAAATTATTTATTTCAAGGTCTCCCCCACTGCTTTCTGTCGCTCTGACTACGTCACTGTTGCGCCGATTGGTCAGAGCGTTGGCCTATACGCACAGAGACAGTTTGAAAGACAGCGGTTTGTTCCTCCTACACCCTTCAGAAATGTCTACAGATCGAGGCCAGACTAAATATTCACATTTAGTCTGGCTTGCCAGGCTACACATCTACATCACCTTGTTAACATGTATACCAAGTTTCAAATCTGTATCGTGAATAGTTTTGGATTTATGCTCTGGAAACTCAAAAATCTAAAATAGCAAAAAGGCACCAGTTCACATGTTGCTTGATACGTATACAAAGTTTCATGAAGATATCTTCAGTAGTTTAAAAGATATGGCCCAGAAACAAACATGTGACCGGATGGATGGACAGCCGGATGGAACCCGTTTCTAAAAGGCACATCTACATCGCCTTGTTAACATGTATACCAAGTTTCAAATCTGTATCGTGAATAGTTTTGGATTTATGCTCTGGAAACTCAAAAATCTAAAATAGCAAAAAGGCACCAGTTCACATGTTGCTTGATACGTATACAAAGTTTCATGAAGATATCTTCAGTAGTTTAAAAGATATGGCCCAGAAACAAACATGTGACCGGATGGATGGACAGCCGGATGGAACCCGTTTCTAAAAGGCACATCTACATCGCCTTGTTAACATGTATACCAAGTTTCAAATCTGTATCATGAATAGGTTTTGGATATATGCTCCGGAAACAAACATTGCTCTTAGAAATGAAGTCAAAATCTATTTTTTTCTTGTAAAAATTTGAAAAACACTTTTTTTTTTTTCCTTCTCAAAAATCCAAAATAGCAAAAGGCACCAGTTCACATGTTGCTTGATTTGTATACAAAAAGTTTCATGAAGATATCTTCAGTAGTTTTAAAAGATATGGCCCAGAAACGAAAACGTGACCGGACGGATGGATGGAACCGGTTTCTGTATCCCAAGCCAAACTTCGTTTGAGCAGGGGATAATCTCATTCTCATCTCATTATCTCTAGCCGCTTTATCCTGTTCTACAGGGTCGCAGGCAAGCTGGAGCCTATCCCAGCTGACTACGGGCGAAAGGCGGGGTACACCCTGGACAAGTCGCCAGGTCATCACAGGGCTGACACATAGACACAGACAACCATTCACACTCACATTCACACCTACGCTCAATTTAAAGCAGTGTTTCTCAAACTTTTTCAGACCAAGGACCACTATGTTCCAAAAAAAAAAAAAAAACTTCAGGGACCACCTGTCAAACCCCCCCCCCAACTTTAAATCCCAACTTTAGATATTCATTGTGGTATTATTTTCTTTTCACCTTTGCCGTTGGTTTAGTCTGCCGAGCTTGTTTTTCTTGTTCTTCCTGTGTTGGGGACTCAGTGCTAACTGAATCTTCTTTTCTTTGCATTTTCTCCTTATTGATGCTTGTGTCGGTAGTGTCAGGTTTCTTCCTCTTAACTGAACCTGTCAGCCACTTCTCCATCCTTGTTGTTTCACTTTCAGTAAATTAAAAAAATCGCCACGAACACGAACTAGTTAGGATTTGCCTATTATATGTTCAGAATTTTCGTTTGCTTGTTTTCAGGTCTGCCTGCGAGGCAGAGATTTGTGAGGTGACTGTTGCCGAGAGACGTGCACACTACAAGTTTAATGTGGTGCAAATTCAGATGCAGAACGCTTTTTAAATAATAATAATAATAATAATAATAATAATAATAACGATGAAATTACAGGCCCGTTTGATTGCCGTTAAAAACAAGATTGGATAAATGTAACTTTCTAATAACGTTACAAAGCATACGCTAGCTTATCTTGAAAACGCTGACTACATTTGTAGATCACCTCGCGGACCACTTGAGGTCTCTCGCAGGCCACCAGTGGTCCGCGGACCACACTTTGCGAAACACTGATTTAGAGTCACCAGTTAACCTAACCTGCATGTCTTTGGACTGTGGGGGAAACCGGAGCACCCGGAGGAAACCCACGCGGACACGGGGAGAACATGCAAACTCCACACAGAAAGGCCCTCGCCGGCCACGGGGCTTGAACGCAGACCTTCTTGCTGTGAGGCAACAGTGCTAACCACTACACCACCGTGCCGCCCACAGGGGATAATAAATAAATAAATAAATAAAGTTTCTAGATGTGGCCAACACGTGTTATCCACTACTGCAGATAGGCCAATTATTTTTGGTTTTACATCAGCACAGCTGAAAATGTATTCATTCAAACTTTTATAAAATGTTTTATCCTGGTAAGGATCTTGGTGGATCCAGAGCTTATCCATAGAACACCGTTCATGTCGTAGTAACACCCTGGAAAGTACATTAGTCCATTCTCTCTCTCACACACACAAAAAAAAAGAAAAGAAAAAGCTTCTATCTTTATTGGAACACCCATTGACAATGCATTTCCCCTAGCCACTTACCCTCACCTTAACCATCACAACTAAATGCCTAACCCCAACTTAAAGGGGTACCAAATATAATATATACAGTTGCTGATGTGACAAAGTAACGTATTCTTAAGTATTCTATCAAATTTATATACTAGAAAACAACGAAATATCTTGGTAATTGTAAATATAATAGTCGGTACGCTAAACGGCACAAGAGTCGCCATTTTTAAAAGACCGTGACGTCAGCGCTACCCACTGCACTAGGAGATAAGCGTGTAATCATGGCGTCGGGCGCATCAAGTGAAAGCGACAGCTCTGTCAAATCATACGAAGAGATCCCGCAAAAGACACGTCTGGAGGATCGTTATGCTTTCCATCGGTCCTGTTATTGCACCCGAAAGCAACACACTGTGGCACTGTGTAGCCGATCACTTACAATTCATCCTACTTTCCGATTCACACGTGCTATTCCCAACCTCAATGAGCCAACACAACTGGGCACGTACATACGTCATGAGTGTTACGCAGAGAAAATGAACGTGCATTCTGATTGGATAAAATTAATATCATGGCGGGCTGTTCAAACTGCGGAAATAGTTTGCTCGAGCTACTTTCAAAACACTATAACTTTCCAACCTTAGAACAAAAAACTTTTGTAAGTCTTGAATAAGGTTCGTTAATGTGTGTTTTATTGTTATATTTACTCTATATATTGCCCTCTGTTCCCCTTTAAACCCTAAAACTAAGTCTTAACCTTCAAAGAGCCCTCTGAAAAAGTGAAGATCAGCCAAATGGCCCTTTTCCACTACCCTTTTTCAGCTCACTTCAGCTCGCTTCAGCCCGACACGGCTCGCGTTTTGACTACCAAAAAACAGCACGACTCAGCTCGCTTCAGCCCTGCTTAGCCCCTAAAACTCGCACCGTTTTGGAGTGGGGCTGAAGCGAGCCAAACCGTGCCGAGTGAGGCTGGGGGCGTGAGCAGACACTCCCCTGTGCACTGATTGGTGAGGAGGAGTGTCCTCACACGCCCACACACGCCCCGCGAGCACGCTGGGATCTGTAAGCACCGTAAACCCGGAAGAAGGAGAATTACGAGAATTTCTGAAGCCTTATGCGCCTCGCCTCATCTATACGCTCTTGCCAGTATCTGTTGGCGTTGTCGGTGACAACAAGCCACAGCACCAAGACCAGCAACACTAACGACTCCATGTCCTCCATGTTTATTGTTTACTCTCCGGGTCGTGAGACTACCGCTTAAAAGATCACTGATGTCACTGTTTGCGCCGCTTAACGACATCACGTAACGTCCACCCACTTTCGCTAACTCCACCCAATGTGTCCACCCACTTCCAGCCAGTACGGTTCAGCGCGGTTGTAGTCGAAATGCAACTCCAATAGCCCGCTCAGCTCGACTCAGCCCAACTCAGCATGGCACGGCTCAGCCCAACTCAGCCGCGTTTGTAGTGGAAAAGCGGCAAAAGTGTGCTCACTTTCCAAAAATATCCTAATTCTGCTGGTAAAAGATATATTCCGGTCCTCAACATGTAGCAAGTGCAAGTACACACACCGCCTAACCGTCATCAGAAGGATTCTGCAACATGCCCAGAGGATTTCTCTCCTTCACATAACTCTTGATTATGATGCTGAGATTTGAGAACATGCTGATGGGTGAAATTCGGGACTCTAAATTGCACTGAGGTTGTGCGTGTGTGCACGCAAGCAAATAAGACATGGAGAGAAATGCGACCGGGTCCAAAAGCTTTTCATTTCGTTTACCACGACCCTGCCAACCCCATTTCTTTCACACTGCTATTCTTGTGTCAAAATGATCAAAAGTGTAATTGCAATAATGTACAGAATTCTATCAGATCATAATATGGACAAAAGAGAAATGGGCACGCGAGACGAGCATGATGTAAAGAATGTTTCGCCATATTTATACATTCAACAAACCTTCAGTGGCTCTTCACAATAACACTAGGATGGGAAACGGACCATACTTACAACAAACAAAAACCCACATAAAATTTTCAGCTTTAGAAGTTTAAGAATGAGCACTCACTTCTAGAAGCTTCTTAACATCCCACACTTGGTCGTCTTTTGGTCGTGGGCTGCCTTTCATATTGTAGTGAAGCTGCCCTGGAGAGACTTCAGTGGGAACCTTGTTTATGATGATCTGTTACATGGAACATGATTAAAGCCAAATCATGAGTTATTACACAGCACCGCAGGCACAACTGAAGATCACCGATATAGCCGAAAGAGTCATGCAGAAAACAGTCACTACACACAATGTTCATGATTGTGTCCCGAAGAGGACATCGTGTTTTTCTGAGCAATCGTCATATGAGGAGTGACTCAGCGGGAATGCCATTTCACCATTCATGAGAAACGGACAATAAGCCGGTTAGAGCAAGAAGGGAAAGAGCTTTAAGGTTCACAAACTGAGTCTTAACCAAGTCCATGAACATTACAGATTGGAGACCGTTAATTTTATCCGGTACAAGCGGTTTCTCTTGAACCGTGTAGTACGTACGGACCTGATGAATCTGTACACCATAGCCTTTAAACTCATCGTCCCATGAAGTGTTCCTGTAGATGTCATCCACTCGGTCAATCAGCTCAATCTGGAAGAAACCAAAACGCACAAATTCGGTACTAGATATGCACCATGAACATTTTTAGGCAAAGTATGATATTCCTACAGTATACATGTAGCAGGCTGTGAAACATCTTGACGTGGTGAAATTTTCAGTTTCGGTATATCGTTTTGACAATTACAGGCTTTCCAGAACTGGAATATGTGCCTGTTTTGTACATATGATATAATTATACCGGCGGCACGGTGGTGTAGTGGTTAGCGCTGTCGCCTCACAGCAAGAAGGTCCGGGTTCGAGTCCCGTGGCCGGCGAGGGCCTTTCTGTGTGGAGTTTGCATGTTCTCCCCGTGTCCGCGTGGGTTTCCTCCGGGTGCTCCGGTTTCCCCCACAGTCCAAAGACATGCAGGTTAGGTTAACTGGTGACTCTAAATTGAGCGTAGGTGTGAATGTGAGTGTGAATGGTTGTCTGTGTCTATGTGTCAGCCCTGTGATGACCTGGCGACTTGTCCAGGGTGTACCCCGCCTTTCGCCCGTAGTCAGCTGGGATAGGCTCCAGCTTGCCTGCGACCCTGTAGAAGGATAAAGCGGCTAGAGATAATGAGATGAGATGAGATATAATTATACCTTCAGTACCAGTCAAAAGTCTGGACACCCCTACTCATTCATAGTTTTTTTTTTTTTGTATTTTGATCATTTTCTACATTGTAGAACAACAAAGAAGAAACACTATAAAATAACATGTGGGACATATATGGAATTATGTGGTTAACAAACAAACAAACAAACACACCCCAAAAAGTTTCATATTTTAGACTCTTCAGCATAGCCAGCATTTACTTTGACGCTTTACACACTATTGGCATTATCTTAACCAGCTTCATGAGGTAGTCACCTGGCATGCTTTTCAATTCACAGGTCTGCCTCGTCAAAAGTTAATTAGTGCAATTTCTTGCCTTAAAGTGCATATTCTGGACCAATTTCATTTTTTTTTATATGAAAGTATGTTCCTTTACGGGCGGCACGGTGGTGTAGTGGTTAGCGCTGTCGCCTCACAGCAAGAAGGTCCTGGGTTCGAGCCCCGTTGCCGGCGAGGGCCTTTCTGTGTGGAGTTTGCATGTTCTCCCCGTGTCCGCGTGGGTTTCCTCCGGGTGCTCCGGTTTCCCCCACAGTCCAAAGACATGCAGGTTAGGTTAACTGGTGACTCTAAATTGAGCGTAGGTGTGAATGTGAGTGTGAATGGTTGTCTGTGTCTATGTGTCAGCCCTGTGATGACCTGGCGACTTGTCCAGGGTGTACCCCGCCTTTCGCCCGTAGTCAGCTGGGATAGGCTCCAGCTTGCCTGCGACCCTGTAGAACAGGATAAAGCGGCTAGAGATAATGAGATGAGATGTTCCTTTACACACTCATCCAGAAGGGTAATTTTGCACAAGGCTATCTGTCTACAGCAGAAAAAAATAAAACGCATCTGGGAAAACCCCAAGGGAGTCTGGAGCCAGATTCGTGACGTCACCTGCGGAAGCGCCAGCAGGCTGCGCGAGCTTTGCACGGTTTCAGTGCACAGCCTGTGTAGCAGCTAGCGATTTTGCATTGAAATGTATGGAATTGTCACCTGAGCGCAATGTGGGAAACGATGAGGACGAATCCCGTCAAGATTGGTGTTGCTACACCCTCCTACGATACATCTGTTAACCATTTTAATAATTACGCGATAACGAAGAAATCTGCAGAAAACCACCAGGTCGTTTTCTCAAACAAACCAGCGCTGACGTAGGATTCAGAGGGAGGCGTCCCGCACGCGACGTCACGAAAATCAATGTTTGCCGAGAAATCCAAATGCCAAGTTTTTTCAGAGTCGGACCAATTCACCTCAAACGGCTTGATTTCAACTGAATTTTTCTGGTATTGCGCAAGGTAAAAAAATTGCACAAAATGCGACAGATATTTGACCAAAGTTTAATATAAAATAGGAGAATTACATTGATCTCGCTCCTGAATTTACCCATGATCTCATCTCATCTCATCATCTCTAGCCGCTTTATCCTGTTCTACAGGGTCGCAGGCAAGCTGGAGCCTATCCCAGCTGACTACGGGCGAAAGGCGGGGTACACCCTGGACAAGTCGCCAGGTCATCACAGGGCTGACACATAGACACAGACAACCATTCACACTCACATTCACACCTACGCTCAATTTAGAGTCACCAGTTAACCTAACCTGCATGTCTTTGGACTGTGGGGGAAACCGGAGCACCCGGAGGAAACCGACGCAGACACGGGGAGAACATGCAAACTCTGCACAGAAAGGCCCTCGCCGGCCACGGGGCTCGAACCCAGACCTTCTTGCTGTGAGGCGACAGCGCTAACCACTACGCTACCGTGCCGCCCGTGTTTGAAATCAAACAGTAAATAAAAAAACAAATATCCCTATTCCACAAATGTAGTAATCCATGTCAAGAACCACTCAACTAAGTAAAGAAAAACGACATCCATCGTTACTTTAAGACATGAAGTGACAATAAAAAAGAAAAAAAAAAACACTGAATTAGAAGGTGTGTACAAACTTTTGACTGGTACTGTTTATCCTCTCAAACTAAAATCTCAGTAGCTGAAGATCAATCATGTCAAAGTGTCACGCCTGCAGGATTTCTGTAAGCAGAGTTTCCTTCGCTCACAGAGGATTTGTCATCACTTACCAGATAGTTCAGTGTGGTGCTCTCTTCTTCACGCCCCATGTGCTTATAGAAGCGGTAGTCTGCCACCAGTAACAGCGTGCAGGTGTTCTTCTTGTGGTTGTGTGTCTGCCTCCGCACTCTCTTGCCTGTTTCTGTACAAAATAATCAGAAGACACAATCAGGAATAAATCGGTGCTCTACTGAAGAGCTCAAACAGACTGGATGGATACTGCTCTAAACAGCCTGTTCTTGTACAAAACCCACTTGCTCCACTCATTTAAACTGTTCCTTCTTACAAAGTGAGGCTGTTCAAGCAAATGTGCACTGTACAGTGCAGAGGTCCCCCCCCCCCACACACAATGGCATACAACCCTGATTCCAAAAAAGTTGGGACAAAGTACAAATTGTAAATAAAAACAGAATGCAATAATTTACAAATCTCAAAAACTGATATTGTATTCACAGTAGAACACAGACAACATATCAAATGTCGAAAGTGAGACATTTTGAAATTTTATGCCAAGTATTGGCTCATTTGAA
Source organism: Neoarius graeffei (assembly GCF_027579695.1). Lineage (NCBI taxonomy): Eukaryota > Metazoa > Chordata > Actinopteri > Siluriformes > Ariidae > Neoarius > Neoarius graeffei. The sequence continues at coordinate 49,923,360 of NC_083579.1, forward strand.
ATTTCATGACAGCAGCACAAAAGTTGGGACAGGGGCAGTAAGAGGCTGGAAAAGTTAAAAGGTACAAAAAAGGAACAGCTGGAGGACCAAATTGCAACTCATTAGGTCAATTAGCAATATGTCATTAACATGACTGGGTATAAAAAGAGCATCTTGGAGTGGCAGCGGCTCTCGGAAGTAAAGATGGGAAGAGGATCACCAATCCCCCTAATTCTGCGCCGACAAATAGTGGAGCAATATCAGAAAGGAGTTCGACAGTGTAAAATTGCAAAGAGTTTGAACATATCATCATCTACAGTGCATAATATCATCAAAAGATTCAGAGAATCTGGAAGAATCTCTGTGCTTAAGGGTCAAGGCCGGAAAACCATACTGGGTGCCCGTGATCTTCGGGCCCTTAGACGGCACTGCATCACATACAGGCATGCTTCTGTATTGGAAATCACAAAATGGGCTCAGGAATATTTCCAGAGAACATTATCTGTGAACACAATTCACCGTGCCATCCGCCGTTGCCAGCTAAAACTCTATAGTTCAAAGAAGAAGCCGTATCTAAACATGATCCAGAAGCGCAGACGTCTTCTCTGGGCCAAGGCTCATTTAAAATGGACTGCGGCAAAGTGGAAAACTGTTCTGTGGTCAGAAAAATCAAAATTTGAAGTTCTTTATGGAAATCAGGGATGCCGTGTCATTCGGACTAAAGAGGAGAAGGACGACCCAAGTTGTTATCAGCGCTCAGTTCAGAAGCCTGCATCTCTGATGGTACGGGGTTGCATTAGTGCGTGTGGCATGAGCAGCTTACACAACTGGAAAGACACCATCAATGCTGAAAGGTATATCCAGGTTCTAGAGCAACATATGCTCCCATCCAGACGACGTCTCTTTCAGGGAAGACCTTGCATTTTCCAACATGACAATGCCAAACCACATACTGCATCAATTACAGCATCATGGCTGCGTAGAAGAAGGGTCCGGGTACTGAACTGGCCAGCCTGCAGTCCAGATCTTTCACCCATACAAAACATTTGGCGCATCATAAAACGGAAGATATGACAAAAAAGACCTAAGACAGTTGAGCAACTAGAATCCTACTTTAGACAAGAATGGGTTAACATTCCTATCCCTAAACTTGAGCAACTTGTCTCCTCAGTCCCCAGACGTTTACAGACTTGTAAAGAGAAAAGGGGAAGTCTCACAGTGGGAAACATGGCCTTGTCCCAACTTTTTTGAGATGTGTTGTTGTCATGAAATTTAAAATCACCTAATTGTTCTCTTTAAATGATACATTTTCTCAGTTTAAACATTTGATATGTCATCTATGTTCTATTCTGAATAAAATATGGAATTTTGAAACTTCCACATCATTGCATTCCATTTTTATTTACAATTTGTACTTTGTCCCAACTTTTTTGGAATCGGGGTTGTATTATTACAGTTTATGTAACACTAGAAATCATAGGCACTGTAGAAATCTGGATACAAGTGAGCGTATTTCTCCACAATCATTTAAAAGTGGTTATTTATGGGTTATTGCATGCTTTGCCTGTTGCACATTTACATTTTTTTCTTTTGAGATGACCTGGCAACCACAGGTGGAATCTGACACAAACTGGTTCTTGCAATTGCAAGGAAAAGAAAGAAGAGAAAGGAGGGGGAAGAAAAAAAAAACAAAAAACCACCACCACACAACAAAAAAAACCTCACACCCCATCTCCACCTATAGTAAGTATAGCTAGGGCTTAGTAAGAAATTTAAAATGGAATATTTTTTATCCTGGGGAGAGTTTGTGTTGGTGGAGGCGTAGTAGTTAACACTGTCGCCTCACAGCAAGAAGGTTCTGGATTTCAGCCCAGCACCTGGCGGGGACCTTTCTGTGTGGAGTTTGCATGTTCTCCCCGTGTCCGCGTGGGTTTCCTCCGGGTGCTCCGGTTTCCCCCACAGTCCAAAGACATGCAGGTTAGGTTAACTGGTGACTCTAAATTGACCGTAGGTGTGAATGAGTGTGTGAATGGCTGTTTGTCTCTGTGTGTATGATCTGGTGACTTGTCCAGGGTGTCACCCATAGTCAACTGGGATAGGGCCAAATAAAAAAAAAAAAAAAAAAATTTTTATTTTATATATTATATATAAAAATAAGTGTGTTTAACCCGACCGATCGAGAATTTCCGTGTCGAAATTGCCGACCGTAAAGTTATTACAAATTTCCCTCGATATTTTAGTATAAGCAGCGTTAGTTTGTAATAATTCTTTGTTTCAACGCATTCAAGTTGTGAAAGAAACGATAAAATGTAAAATGTTTCGCCACTTCTATCAGCCCCCCTGCATAAACATGGACGCAGCCATCTCGCGCAGAACATCATAACTCGAACTGTCGCGATATTCACGTCGATCGCGTGAGTCGTCTGATAAACTAACATCATGGCAGCCACTGACAGTGGATATCTGCAGTAACTGTGGAAATGGAGATGCAGAAACTGATCCTGACCTAACCAAACATTACAAAACTGTACTACCATCATGTAGGGACTGTAAGGAAATGCGAATCATGCCTGTTTGCCAGCGACCGTTTGGCAAGGTGGCAAAGCGAAAATAATTCTACTTCTGTGTTACCAGTTGTCTCATGTTGTGCCAAAGCGTTAACACGTTTAAAGATTTAAAGCAGTGATTTTTCTTAGTCACAGTCAGAATATTTTGATAACATCTCATATAATATGACATGTGTACTATTGAAAAAATTGTGCTAAAATGTTCTGTAAGATATTTAATGTTTTTATAGTTTAAAAAAAAGACTTTGAATTAAAAGACTAATTTTTTTATAGTAAAAATACACTGATTTAAAATGCTGAATGTCTCAGTATATTTTAATTAGTGACTAGTCACAATTTTTCAAGGTTTTTTTTTATTCGTTTAAAGACTTAAAACACTTATTTTATGATGATGTGTGGTATAAAGGATTCTGTGCCAAAATACTATTTTGTAAGATGTTTGTGTTAATTTTTTCGAACAAAATAAAAAAAAAATTTTAAGAAAACCCCCCCACTTTTTCCTACCTACCGACCCTATTTTAGTATTTCATGTTACCTGAAATACACTATCTTTTTTTTTTTTTTTTGGCCTAGGCTCCAGCTTGCCCGCGACCCTGTAGAACAGGATAAGCGGCTAGAGATAATGGATGGATGGAGTTTGCGTGGCCTGCTGTTTGCTCTGTTTTCCATCTCATCTTTGCATACTCTTACAGCACTCCAAATCACCTTCAGCAAGTAGAGCATGACTTGACCTTTTACCCCCAAATTACTCTTAAAAAAAAACGTAAATTTTAGATTAATGAGGTACTGGTCTCTCAGAGATGATGATCTCAGTTACGCCAAAAGAAATTTCACACCAGGGGTCTCATTTATTAATGCAGTTGTGCCCGTAAACCATGCATGCACACGTTTCTATGCACTAAATGGGACTCAAGTTTTGCTCAGGCATAAGGATGTGCCTAGCTCCCCATACACACACACACACACCTGACCATGTGTATATTAGAGCCCTGCACTCCCGTGGGAGTCCCGCGGGACCCGCAGGACCCGACGCAAAGCAGTGCAGCGCGGGACAAATTTTGAAAGCTCATTGCGGGCGGGAGGGGGAGTGCACAATGCGGGCGCGGGCGGGAGAGGTGATAAGCTGCAGTCCCGCTAACTAAAAACGTGTTTAAAATAAAATTTATAAATTATTACTTTATGTCTATTGTATATAATTTGTGCTGGATATTTTATTTGGCATTAATAAAAACATTTTAAGATGCCTAAATTTGCGGATGTGGTCTAATCTCGCGTACGTTTCCGATTCCTTTCCGCTCTTCCGTGTTTGAGATCTCCGATCATGGCAGAAGAGCAGAGATCCTCTAGTGAAGCTCACAGTGCTTCAGAAGTAAGTGCTGCTTTAAAAAGAGGTACATTTACCGCTAAAAAGTCAAGAGTATTAGTCCTAAGTATTAAAAAGTATTAAAAAAAATGTAAAAGTATTAACTAGTATTAAAAAGGACTGTGTATCACACATTGTTCAATTTAAAGCTAGAAATAGTGTATAATCTGAGGAGCTGGTTGTGGTTGCGCAGCACTTCATATGAGAGGAGAATGAAATCGCGGTTGGAATCATAACGCCACAGACTCGGAAGTGGGAGTGCGAGTGCGCAAAGCGAGAGCTGTCAATCATGAGCGCATGCAGCGCTCACTTAGAATGTGTCAGCAGAATGTCAGAGTCTAAACAATAAACTTACAATAAATGAAGGATCGGTCAGTGGAGAGCTCAGCTAAGCTCAGCATGTTTAATTCCCCAAGCCAATGACAAGAACTTTCGTGAGAAATAACGCAAACATCTGCATCATGCGGGATTTACGGGCGGGAGCGGGACAAAATATGGCAGGCGCGGGTGGGAGCGGGACCGAAAATCATAATTCTTTGCGGGAGCGGGACTGAAAATTCTGTCCTGCGCAGACCTCTAGTGTATATGCAGGAACCCCTAGTGGTAGCAAAGTGTAATAGCAGGTAAACAGATTATGAACAGGGTTCCCACTCCAAGTCAAAGGTCAAGTTCCCTGACTTTCACTGACTAAATGGCTAAATTTCCATGACCTATAATGAACAGAAAAAGCAGGCCGCCTTTGTGCTGAGCAGACACAACCCAGCTACAGTATTTTAAACCCATCAACTTGCAAGCTTTATTTACGAATTTCACAGATGTTTTCAGCAAAAAAAAAAAAAGTTTTCACTGCTTAAAGATCGACTACCTTTCAGATTTTTCAAGTTTAGGTCATGGAAAGAATCCCCCCCCCACCGGACACCCAATTATTTCTGTTTAGTGGAACGAAAGCTGCTAAATTCGAATCACAGACTTCCAATTTTGTTAGTTAAAAAAAAAAATATTTCATGAAATTAGGGCCACGTGGCCTCAAATTCTCCACCATGACCCAATTCAAGATACTACGTCATGCATCACGTGGAGGGCTTTCTTTGTTCGCACAAGGCATTGTGGGATACAAATTTGAAACAGGAGAGAAAAATGGAGGATGTAAGTGTGCGAATGAAACGTGAAAGACCGACTACAGTAACGGAAAGTGAGAAGACGACGTTATGTTGTGAAGGAAAGGAAACGCAGGACCAAACTAATAAATAATCGGTGGTCAGCGAACACCTGTGTGATTAGCTGTTTGTTTAGCGACAAGATGTAACCATCAGTGCACGGCCAAGGTAAACCTGTAGATGGCAGTAATGCAACACTGGATGCCAGCTGCAGAAAAACCCCAGAAGAAGGTGAACCTGCGCATGCGCACTTCTTCCATCTGCTTGACTGCGTGAAGTGAGTGTTTTCATGCACATTATTTGCTAGGGCATCACCTCAAATTAAATAACTTCCCAGTCACAGAGTGGCCTGATATTTTGGGGGGGGTTCTTTAAAGATATTGCAGAAATAAACATATCACAATGACCAAATTTCGGAAGGAACTAATTTAATCAATTTTATTTAAAAAAAAAAAGAAAAAAAAAGGGCCATCTAGCTTTAAACCTAGTGAAATACTGCATAGAAACTACTGCCATTTTGCCAAAATGGCATCTAAAATTTAAAGCATATACGCAGAACCATGGCCTCACTTTCGTTTATAAATGCCTTGAGACCTCAAGAATGGCACAGGAATAGTTTTAAGCGTTAACAATAAATCTAATATATTAATTTTTACGATTAAAGTGATTCATATACAACCCCGATTCCAAAAAAGTTGGGACAAAGTACACATTGTAAATAAAAATGGATTGCAATAATTTACAAATCTCAAAAACTGATATTGTATTCACAGTAGAACATAGACAACATATCAAATGTCGAAAGTGAGACATTTTGAAATTTCATGCCAAATATTGGCTCATTTGAAATTTCATGACAGCAACACATCTCAAAAAAGTTGGGACAGGGGCAATAAGAGGCTGGAAAAGTTAAAGGTACAAAAAAGGAACAGCTGGAGGACCAAATTGCAACTCATTAGGTCAACTGGCAATAGGTCATTAACATGACTGGGTATAAAAAGAGCATCTTGGAGTGGCAGTGGCTCTCGGAAGTAAAGATGGGAAGAGGATCACCAATCCCCCTAATTCTGTGCCGACAAATAGTGGAGCAATATCAGAAAGGAGTTCGACAGTGTAAAATTGCAAAGAGTTTGAGCATATCATCATCTACAGTGCATAATATCATCAAAAGATTCAGAGAATCTGGAAGAATCTCTGTGCGTAAGGGTCAAGGCTGGAAAACCATACTGGGTCCCCGTGATCTTCGGGCCCTTAGACGGCACTGCGTCACATACAGGCATGCTTCTGTATTGGAAGTCACAAAATGGGCTCAGGAATATTTCCAGAGAACATTATCTGTGAACACAATTCACCGTGCCATCCGCCGTTGCCAGCTAAAACTCTATAGTTCAAAGAAGAAGCCGTATCTAAACATGATCCAGAAGCGCAGACGTCTTCTCTGGGCCAAGGCTCATTTAAAATGGACTGTGGCAAAGTGGAAAACTGTTCTGTGGTCAGACGAATCAAAATTTGAAGTTCTTTATGGAAATCAGGGACGCCGTGTCATTCGGACTAAAGAGGAGAAGGACGACCCAAGTTGTTATCAGCGCTCAGTTCAGAAGCCTGCATCTCTGATGGTATGGGGTTGCATTAGTGCGTGTAACATGGGCAGCTTACACATCTGGAAAGATACCATCAATGCTGAAAGGTATATCCAGGTTCTAGAGCAACATATGCTCCCATCCAGACGACGTCTCTTTCAGGGAAGACCTTGCATTTTCCAACATGACAATGCCAAACCACATACTGCATCAATTACAGCATCATGGCTGCGTAGAAGAAGGGTCCGGGTACTGAACTGGCCAGCCTGCAGTCCAGATCTTTCAACCATAGAAAACATTTGGCGCATCATAAAACGGAAGATACGACAAAAAAGACCTAAGACAGTTGAGCAACTAGAATCCTACATTAGACAAGAATGGGTTAACATTCCTCTCCCTAAACTTGAGCAACTTGTCTCCTCAGTCCCCAGACGTTTACAGACTGTTGTAAAGAGAAAAGGGGATGTCTCACAGTGGTAAACATGGCCTTGTCCCAACTTTTTTGAGATGTGTTGTTGTCATGAAATTTAAAATCACCTAATTTTTCTCTTTAAATGATACATTTTCTCAGTTTAAACATTTGATATGTCATCTATGTTCTATTCTGAATAAAATATGGAATTTTGAAACTTCCACTTCATTGCATTCCGTTTTTATTTACAATTTGTACTTTGTCCCAACTTTTTTGGAATCGGGGTTGTAGGTAGCGGTCTGAGTGAATGACCTTGATGTCCGTAACGTCACAACAGGAAGTCTATCAGTCTCATCACCATTTCCGCTATACTAAAACACAGAGCTGACTGCAACTCCGAGCCTCCATTTTGAGCTAATTTATCACCATGCCACGTAGATGTGTTTTTGGCCTGTACAGCAACACGACAGAAGGTGGATTTACATTGCATTCATGGCCTGAGAATGTTAAAACTGCAAAGATTTGGACGAGTTTTGCGAGAAGTTTACGGGCACATTGGGCGCCTATGAAGTGGTCTCTCCTCTGCACATTTTACTGAAGACTCGCACGAGACCTCTGATCTGTTGAGGAGCGTTGGCTATAAGCCCGTTTTAAAAGAGGGTGCAGAATCAACAATTAAAGGAAAAGAAAACAAGTATTTTTTTTTTTTTAAAAAGGAAAGGGAGTTCAGTTGCACCAGTCCTCCCAGAGTGAGCCGAGCGTTGTTGTTAAAACCCGGGACGGGACATATTGCTTGGGCAGAGACCTCCCGCAGTTGTTACTAAAACCGGTGACATCCCGTTCTGTCCCGGGTTTTAGTAATTGCCTGAGCCCAGCAGCAATGGTGGAATGCACAGTATGAAAAGTGAACGAGTGGAGCAGCTGTCTCATTTCTAAACTGGATATCGCTGCCATCTCGCCCTGACGTGGAAAAAGTGAATGAACGGAGAATTGAACAAACAACTGAAAGTCAGATTGTTTCAAAAACAAATTGGCCACAAGATCGGCCTTCAAGAAGTAAGAACACAGACGGGTAAGCTCCGACTCTCATTTGGATTTTAAAAAATAATTTTAAAAAAACCATGGTGTTTACCTGCATTTGTATTAATACATGTAACTTGTATTGTGTGTTTAAGTTACCGGTATAAGATTAATTTGCTTCAGAATGTGATTGTCTCAGTTCATCTGATTATTTAATTAGCCTTTAACGTTTTATCAGTGAAAATGCATGCATGTACATGTATGTTGCATAAGTTATAACACCTATCCTGTTTTAATGAGAGCCAACCCACAAATCCATGAAGTCAAATCAGTTTTAGTTGAGCAAGTTGGTAACGGTATTTCTTACTTTCACCCGAAATTATTTATATGACTTTGGTCTATAGCTGTAAAAGGCCTCGGCCTTAAAACCGGTTCCTGCTGTGACGTTACGCACTCAGGGCTGGCTGGCTCAGCGGGGCAGCTCCAATGCCAACTTTGCGGTCGATTTTAACTCTCAAAAATATATATTTTTTATTCCCATTTATGCAGCATACAAGAGTCAAGGATGGAGATACTATCCACTCAGAAATTTATTTAAAAATAAAGCCTCTGCGTATCTCCTTTAAACATGCTAGAAACAAAATTCCCTGATATTCCATGACTTAGCCCAAAATATGATCAAATCCACCAACTTTCCATGTCTGGAATAGACTTTTTAAAATTCCATGATATTCCAGAAATTCCATGACCCACTGGAAACCTGTATGAGGAGCTTCTATTCCACTTATTGTCAAAAATATCAGCATAACAGAGTAATTATTGATTTTGGTGCTCAGAAGACGCAGACAACACACAGGCAGAATGGAAAGTAAAACTCATACAAATATACCACATGTACAGTGCCTTGCAAAAGTATTTTTTTCACATTTTTCCACCTTACAACCACAAACTTAACATTTTTTAATTGAGATTTTATGTGATAGACCAACACGGAGTAGCACATAATTGTGACTTGAAATGAAAATGATAAATGGTCTTCAAAATTTTAAACAAATAAAAATCTGAAAAATGTGGTGTGCATTAGTATTCAGCCCCCTGTCCTCCGATACCTCTAAATACAATCCAGTGCAATCAATTGCCTTCAGAAGTTATCTAATTAGTTAACAGAGTCCTACTGTGTGCAATTTACTCAGCATAAATACACTTGTTCTGTGAAGGCCTCAGTGGTTTGTTAGAGAACAATGAAGAACAAACAGCATCATGAAGACCAAAGAACTCACCAGACAGGTCAGGGATAAAGTTCTGGAGAAGTTTAAAGCAGGGTTAGGTTATAAAAAAAAATATACCAAGCTCTGAACATCTCAAGAAGCACTGTTCAATCCATCATTCAAAAATGGAAAAAGTATGGCACAACTGCAAACCTACCAAGACATGGCCATCCACCTAAACTGACAGAGCGAGCAAGGAGAGCACTGGTCAGAGAAGCAGCCAAGAGGCCCATGATCACTCTGGAGGAGCTGCAGAAATCCACAGCTCAGGTGGGAGAATCTGTGCACAGGACAACTATAAGTCGTACACTCCACAAATCTGGCCTTTTTGGAAGAGTGGCAAGAAGAAAGCCATTGTTGAAAGACAGGCATAAAAAGCCATGTAGGGGACACAGCAAACATGTGGAAGAAGGTGCTTTGGTCAGATGAGACCAAAGTTGAACTTTTTGGCCTAAATGCAAAGCGCTATGTGTGGCGGAAAACTAACACTGCTCATCACCCTGCACACACCATCCCCACTGTGAAACATGGTGGTGGCAGCATCATGCTATGGGGATGCTTTTCTTCAGCAGGGACAGGGAAGCTGGTCAGAGTTGATGGGAAGATGGATGGAGCTAAATACAGGGCAATCCTGGAAGAAAACCTGTTGGAGGCTGCAAAAGACTTGAGACTGGGAAGGAGATTCACCTTCCAGCAAGACAATGACCCTAAACATACAGCCAGAGCTACAATGGAATTGTTTAGATCAAAGAATATTCATGTGTTAGAATGGCCCAGTCAAAGTCCAGACCTAAATCCCATTGAGCATCTGTGGCAAGACTTGAAAATTGCTGTTCACAGACGCTCTCCATCCAATCTGGCTGAGTTTGAGCTATTTTGCAAAGAAGAATGGGCAAAAATTTCAGTGTCTAGATGTGCAAAGCTGGTAGACACATACCACAAAAGACTTGCAGCTGTAATTGCAGCAAAAGGTGGCTCTACAAAGTATTGACGCAGAGGGGCTGAATACTAATGCATACCACATTTTTCAGATTTTTATGTGTTTAAAATTTTGAAGACCATTTATCATTTTCATTTCACGTCACAATTATGTGCTACTCTGTGTTGGTCTATCACATAAAATCTCAATAAAAAACTTTTTAAGTTCGTGGTTGTAAGGTGGAAAAATGTGAAAAAGTTCAAGGCACTGTATTCAAAAATCAGCTGGGATTATGCCTTGTTTGAAAATTTGGCTCATGCAGCTTTACGGAGAGAGAAGTGTTTCTAGGCATCACTGGAAACTCCATGCCGAGAGTGCCAAGTGGTTCATCAGTCGATTTTGTTTATCCAGTGCAGTTTTAGTTGATCTTCATTCTAAGTTTTTTTTTTTTGGGCTATGGATACATTTCAAACGGAAACTGGCCGTTCCCAACCAACTACGAGATGAGAAACGACACGTCTTGCCTTCATTCCTATCACCTACACTGTAATATACTCGATTTCCAAAACCAGCAGTGGAAAAGTGAAAATTACAGCATTTTTGCTTTCACTGGAATGTTTCTAAAAAGGTAGAACAGAGTGGGAACAGCATGCACATACATCATCAAAAATACTTATCGTACTTATTTATTAAACAAATTACTAAAGCCCAATACCAATTTCCCACCTCTAGTTTTGGAGTGCCCTTGACTGGATAAGGGCCCTTCAAAACAGACCTACAAGGGGTAGGGGTTGGAATCTTTACCTAGAAAATAGGACACCACTTGTTACATTATCAGCAGAATGACGAGGCTTCCCCATTGCGGACAGAGGTCTCCACAACACCGGCGCCAGGTGCGGAGTTACCAGTTGCACGGGCTGCAATTTGCTACCAGATCATTTCTCAAGCTTCATACATGGGACATAGAAGTAAAATGACCCATCGTTGTTTACACAAAATTCTACCGACATTATGAATAGTGATATTTCTGAAATGCTTGTTATAATGGTCCAATTACAAATTCTTTTGCATCTACAGTAAACTATAAGATTGGAATGGATTTAACATTTTGTTGCATGATTATTTGTGAAAGTATACTACATTTATGGGCTTCTTTCCCTGCACTGGAAGCCATGTTCCATATTACACTCTCAGTTTGCAAAGCTGTGTGGGAATTTTGTTCTACTGCTCTACCATTTTTTTCCTTCGAGGATGCCACAGAAGCTGATGCTCACCTCCATCCTCCTGTGCTTCTGCTGCTGCTGTTCTGGCCTCCTCAGGAAGCAACTGTGGAGCCTCGGCATTGATGTAGCCACATACTTTAGATGAGGCCAGACGGCTAATGTTCTTGATGTCCTCGGAGCGATACACTAGCAGGCGGCTGTCTGGTGCCTTCTCTGTGAACCTCCATAAAGGCTGAGAGAGAGAGAGAGAGAGAGAGAGAGAGAGAGAGAGAGAGAGAGAGAGATCTGCTCCAGAACTGCTAAACAAGCAAGACACTGTCTATGCATGAAGCTCAAAAGACAACTGCCTTCCTAAGCAAAATCCTCAGTAAAATCTTAGGCTGGGCAGACACTGTGCGATTTTTTCAATCGCGGTATTTAGCTGCTGCTCACACTGTACGAGTGAATCGCAGGGGTAAACAGCTCGCAGCTTACGATTCCTGTTCTCACACTATACGATCCGATGCTCGGATGCGATCTGACTGCTCACACTGTACTTCCATATTCTTGTATCCGGAACTGCACCGTGAATAGTGTTGTGACGTTCGCGAACGAACCGATTCTTTTGAACGGCTCCTAGGCATGAACGATGAGAACCGAGTCTCGAGCTGGGGGAGCCGTTCTTTCTGTCGTTCTTTTTCTGTACTGTTTTTCAGATAGTTTATAATGTTGTGTGATATTAATGATAATATTGTGGGAAAACTACTTTGCACGGACATTCATTTAATTTATTCTATCGTCATTTTGTTTGTTCTATTTTTGTGTATTTTATTTATCTATCTGTTTGTCTAGTTGTATCTATTTTGTATCTCAGACTTAAATGTTTTTGTAAAACAAGTGTTTTTCTATAAAATATTCTTGCGTTCTTGATAACTATGTTCTTGAGTGGGTTCTTTTTTTTTTTTTTACAGAAAAGCCGTTCTGCATGGACATTCATTGAAGCCCTTTTTGTTTTTTAATGGTTATTTATGAGCGTTTAGGGGTTACAATAATGTAAGTCTAGGTTGCTTTATATAAAAGGTATGTCCAGAAATATTGATGTCACTGTCTAAGCAGAGGGATCTGGCTTCTTTAGACGCTGTCTTCTTAAAACTGAATAAATATTTAAAAAAAAAAAGAGCCAATGAGCCAGTCTTTTGAACGGCTCTTTTCAAAGAACGGATCACAAAGATGCGGATCCCATCAAAGAGCCATAAATCCCATCTCTAAACGTGAAGAGGAGGAGACCGGAAGTGCTGCTCAGTGTTTGTTTTCTCTTCCGTATCTGTGTTCGCGCATGTGTAGTGTGACAGGTTGAGGTAAATCGGCTCGTGACACTGCGATAGCCTCACGATGGGCGACCAGGATTTCAAACATGTTTGATTTTCATCCGATCGATCGGGAGGAGGTCGTGAGGTGTTAATCGCTTGTCGTTACCCCATGTATACTTCACGATCCGAGACGCACGATTGAGCCAAAAATCGGCCCGATCTCCAAAATAGTCGCACGAGTGAAAATCGTGTCAAAATCGGGCCAAAAATCGCACAGTGTATGCCCAGCCTTAACAGCACATGGAAGCACTGACAGACCCGATTTGTATAAAAGGCAAAATTGATTGCATGTTTCTCCCATGTCATAAATACGGCACCAGGGGAAGAGGGGAGAAGGAAAAAAAAAAAACATTTTTTTTAAATCCCAACCCAACCCACACAACCTCAGACCAAATTTCACTTATGCTCCAAGGCAGAAAAGAATGAAGCCACTTTACGCCAAGATTTCCTGCTGTGCTTCTCATCCTCATTACCTCCACGTTGTACTCGGCTTCATCAGTGAGAATGTGCGCCGAAAATTCATCTCCGTCCATGTGGGCCTGCACCCGCGAATGCTCCTCACCTGAGGATACAAGAGTGAAGGCTCTCAAATCTAAAGTTTATTTATTCTTTCATTCTCCTGTTTTCAAACCAAGTTCCCTTAACCTCCTAAGACCCAAGCTGGTTTTTTTACATGCATTTTTTATTTCTTTTTGCTATTTGGGCTTATTAGAACCTGATTAGAATAAAAACTAAGCATCATCTTTGATAAGATGTACTTTTTGAGAAAAAGTATGTCCACATATGTGGATTCTTGTTCTGAATTTCTAAAAAGTGCTGTCCACGTACGTGACCGCTAGGCCCTAGGAGGTTAAAGTGTATTATTATTATTATAAATCATTATTACTACAAATCATCATGTTTTCACTCAAGAGTCAAAGTGCCCACACATGCTCAGTCTCCATGTGTCTCGCCCTTTGATTGATTCCTAGCTGGAAATCTCACCTACTACATGTCCTCTGAAGTAATTTTGCATTTCGACATCGTAATTCTGCTCCCTCCCTTTATCATCTATGAACACAGCTTTGAAATTGTCAGTGAAAAGCTCTGTGTTGGTGGTCAGGTACAACTTGAAATGCCTGTAGGTAGGTAGGAAGGAAGGAAGGTAGGTAGGAAGGAAGGAAGGAAGGAAATATAACAGACCCGTTATGGTCAGTTTTACATGATACATTTAGTCAAAGAAAACTTTTGCTAGAAATATTCAGAATGTCAGGTATGGTACTCTTAAGGGGTGTTCACACGGCAACTTTTACTCCGGTGTAGCACCGGGGCTGCCCCGGTAGAGCGTTCACACGGTACAAAGTTATAGCGGTGTAGCCCCTGAAAGCTGCTTAAACCGGTGCAAATCTAACCCTGCTCGGGAGGTGGTTTAAGAAATTTACTCCGGAGTAAATGCTAGTTTGCGGGGCAGCACCGATATAAAATGGGACGTCTGAACGCTACAGGGGTAGACTCGCTACGCGTGAGGAGAGTTGATTACATACGGGCATTGCATAATTTGCATCCTGGTATTTTGCGCTTCCAAAATGGCGAATATCAACAACAACAGAACTGCGTGTCTCCCAGTGTTGCCAGATTGGGCGGTTTTAAGTGCATTTTGGCGGATTTGAACATATTTTGGGCTGGAAAACGTCAGCAGTATCTGGCAACACTGGTGTCTTCATCCACGTTGTTTTCCCGGCGCTTGGTGATGCCATGACAACCGGGAAAAGGAAGTACATTTTCACGCATGCGCATATTTCATTTCCGCATTATTACTATCGTATAGCACGGTCGCAAAAACTGCCGTGTGAACGCAAGTGGGGCTGCACCGGTGCTAACACGCTTCTCTCTAGTAAGCAGGTTTGTGACATGTGAACGCTCCACAAAATTTACACCGGTGTAAGATATATCGCAACAAAATACATCGATGCAAATATGTGCCGTGTGAACACCCCTTTACTAATGAGAATTCCGGTACCATTATGATATCTAATCAGTGTTAGCTTCCCAACATAATAAGGACTGATTTATCTTACTTTATTCTACTCTGTGAAGAGACACAAATCCAACGTGAAACAGCTGCCCAAACAATCTTAGACGCTTCTACTAAAGACTGTTTTGCTGTACTGTGTGTCCTGAGCTTTTCAGAATGGTGCTCGTCTGACTCAAGTAACGAATAATCACGATCTGATTAATTCAGTTCACGTCTCTATGAGCCTGTTGAGCATTCCAGGGCATTAGTGCTTGTAAGACTTTACCTCTTCAGTGCTGTGAAGCTGACCAGACGTTCGACATGTGATGGCGAGTCGACGTCTCTCTTCCTTAAGGAATGCTGCTGGAAACTAGAAGCAGGAAGCACCTCGAAGTCTGCCAGCATTGATCGGAGGCTCTCTGGATCAAGCACAGCAGAGGGACAATCACATCCATTATTTCCAAATCACATATCAATCGTGTAGCACATAATGAAAGCAGAGTTGTGAAGGATAATCTGACCTAAACATCCAATCAGCTGGAGTTAAAAAGCCAAGCAACTGTACCTTATTGTTTATTAGCACTGTGTAGGGACTGCTAGAAAACCTAACCATCTAACACCAGAGATACCAAACCCTCCTCTTTTATCCTGGTAGAATTTAATTCCAGTCTTGAACATATCTGATTCAGCTAATTAAAGCCTTCGGTGACAAACGAAGAGTGGATTTCCATGAGTCAGGCTTCACAAATCTGCTGTGAGCCAACTTTTGATTTGCAAATGATGTAGCCTAGAGGACTATTCTAAGAAGTATTAGGGTTACAGATAAAATCATTTAAAAATATTCATTATTATTTACATATCTCATCTCATTATCTCTAGCCGCTTTATCCTGTTCTACAGGGTCGCAGGCAAGCTGGAGCCTATCCCAGCTGACTACGGGCGAAAGGCGGGGTACACCCTGGACAAGTCGCCAGGTCATCACAGGGCTGACACATAGACACAGACAACCATTCACACTCACATTCACACCTACGGTCAATTTAGAGTCACCAGTTAACCTAACCTGCATGTCTTTGGACTGTGGGGGAAACCGGAGCACCCGGAGGAAACCCACGCGGACACGGGGAGAACATGCAGACTCCGCACAGAAAGTCTCTCGCCGGCCACGGGGCTCGAACCCGGACCTTCTTGCTGTGAGGCGACAGCGCTAACCACTACACCACCGTGCCGCCATGCAAGTAATATCCGGGACCAATTTGTCCTCTGGACGTTCCACAACATTAAATCTGAACCAGACGCCTTTATATCAGACACTTATTTGAATGCGGTCGTATTCGTATAGCGGTATGCTATTTTGAATGTTCCTATCTTTTCAAGAACCAAAACAACAGGAAGTGACTGAATGCCGTTTCGTCTGTGAGGGAAATTCTATAAATGGACAACCCGTGTCTTAATTTAATAAATAAAAACTGTTTACACTGGAAAACACTAGGTAGTGTGATTCAGTCTAACAATCATTGATTATTTTCCTATAATGGCATGTTATATTTCATTCCTTAATTAATAAATTATAGGCTGAGGGCTAATTGCCATCGTTTTTTCTCCTCATAGTGAAATCACTGGGCCAGTAAACAGCTGGTAAACCAAACAAGCCAGATTCAGCAAATCATGATGAGTCAAGGAAGCCTGGATATTCTGGTGTCACTATTCTCATAAAATCACTGACATTAATCAGTCCAAATGAGAAGGAGAAGAAAAAAAAGAAACCCACAGAAAGTGATTAAGTGCTCTCACATGCACGGGATGTGTTGTAGAGTCAAAAACAGCATACTACCACTACACAGGCTGCCAAAACATTTATACCAGACAGCCATTTGTATTAGTACAGTGGTAGGCTATTTTGGACAGCCCTATCTTTTCAGAAACCAAAACAAGGAAGTGACTGAAGGCTGTTTCATTTGCAAGGGAAATTCTACAATTTAAACGCAAACACCACCAAAATCAAAAACAAGGCTTCAACAAGAAATATCCTTGGTTCCACCTTCACATCGAAAACTTCACATATACGCAACACAAAAGCTGCTCACATTACGATCCACTGGCAAGGGTTTTCCTTATAATTTATATTAATCATGAGCTGTGGGGGCGGCATGATGGTGTAGTGGTTAGCGCTGTCGCCTCACAGCAAGAAGGTCCGGGTTCGAGCCCCGTGGCCGGCAAGAGACTTTCTGTGTGGAGTTTGCATGTTCTCCCCGTGTCCGCGTGGGTTTCCTCCGGGTGCTCCGGTTTCCCCCACAGTCCAAAGACATGCAGGTTAGGTTAACTGGTGACTCTAAATTGACCGTAGGTGTGAATGTGAGTGTGAATGGTTGTCTGTGTCTATGTGTCAGCCCTGTGATGACCTGGCGACTTGTCCAGGGTGTACCCTGCCTTTCGCCCGTAGTCAGCTGGGATAGGCTCCAGCTTGCCTGCGACCCTGTAGAAGGATAAAGCGGCTAGAGATAATGAGATGAGATGAGCTGTGGATGTTACGGACATGCGTGTGAGGAAGTCTCTGGTGCAGCCATTACAAATCATAGCCTCAGGCTTATACAAAGCTTTCCAGGTTAAAAGGAGTGTAAATGTAAACATCACTGGGATGTAAACATCATAGTCAAACGTCAAATTCCCTGACTTTCCTCTGACTAAAAAGCTGAATTTCCATGACATATAATGAACAAAATATACAAAAAAAAACCCCAAAACAAAACAAAACATGCAGTCTTTGGGCTGAGCAGACAGCAATTTTTTTTTAAATTATACCAACACAAAAGCTGTACAGTACAAAAGCATTTTAAACCCATCTCACTTAAAGCTGTCACTGCTTGAAGCTCATAGGCAACGGTTTTCAATTTTATGCACATTTGAAACTTTATATGTTAAAAACCCTCTGTAATTTTCTTCTGGTCCCAAGAAGTATTGTTAATAAGTAATAATTAAAATAAGTTAGTACGGATCACGGCGAATTTCTGTTCGGCGATTTTCGTGATCACTCGGCGCGTGACGTCATTCAAGACAAACAAACCGCTTGAGTTGAGTCCACTTCCGTTTACTTGCATTGCCGTTCGGCTTGAGTGCAGACGTGCATCCGGGAATTTCCAAAGAAAAAACATGCCTTATTGTTGTGCAGTGAACTGTAACAATGGGACCGGTTCAGGAAGAAGTTTTTACCCTTTTCTGGAAGAGGAGACGAGGCGGTGCGAGCGGGTTGGCTTTTTCCGGAAGAGGAGACGCGGGTTGGCTTTTTGCGGAAGAGGAGACGAGGCGGTGCGAACGGGTTGGCTTTTTGCGGAAGAGGAGACGAGGCGGTGCGAACGGGTTGGCTTTTTCCCGCTTGCCCAAATGCATGTTTCACTTGCCCCGGGCAATCGGGCAGTCCTTAATGTCGAGCCCGGTAATGTAATGTAGTCTTAACAAGCCCAAAATGTCTTAGTAGGCCTGTCGCAATATTTGATATACGGACTTATCGTATGGTAAATGAAAATAAACTCAGTAATTTTTTTTTAACGATTTTGGCATTTACGCGCTGTACATCTACATAGGGAAGTCGCCAGAGTATTAGCTTGACCCATTGACTGAATAAAACCCCGCGCGGTTTTCTGTCATCTCACGTGGCTCTCTGTCAGAGGCAGGGGCCTCCCAGCATGCAACAGTTATCCAGCCAGGGTATCCACTGAATGGGGAACAGACAACACCACATTGCTCCATTGTACAGACAGCGAATGAGTTTGTTCGACTTGAGTTTTTTTTGTTTACAAATTATTCCAGCCAACAAGTTCGGAACTAAACGGAATTGGTTCAGAAGCCAAGTTGCACGGCTCCAGCGTGGGAATATTTCGGATTTGTGCCTAACGACAGAGGTGAACCAACTAATTTGAATGAGCCGGTTTGTAAAATGTGTTTTAAAACTGTCTCAATGAAGCAGGCTAACACCACAAACCTGCACGCGCATCTCAAACACAATCACCCCATCCAATTTTCTAAGCTGGGGTCAAAAGCTGCAACAGTTGCAGAAGCACAGCCCTCACTTTCCCCAACAGTTGGGCATTAGTGATGCTTTTGCCTGACAAAATAAATATAAACAGGACAGCGCTAAATGGCATACGCTAACACAGCCTTTCTCAACTGGGGTGCCGTGGCACCCTGGGGTGCCTTCTGGCTTCATTATGGGTGCCATCAAAAAATTATATATTCTAACATTGAAATAAATAAAATGAATTAAAATTCCAAAAAACAATAGTTACACTCATGCAGATCATCGCTGCCTCATGCATCATCAAAATTTGTCGCACAGCCCCCTTTCTCATGTCACAACGTCACTGCCGGGGTCAGCGTATGGTCAGCGTGACTGCGTATATTTTATACGGGGGTGCCTTGAGAATTTGCATACTTCTGAAGGGTGCCGTGACTGAAAAAAGGTTGAGAAACGCTGCGCTAACAGAAAGCATAACTCAATATAGAGGGCTACCGCATGACGTCACCGCGCCGCGAGATTTTGTTAGGCGCCATATTGGAAGACCAAGTACATGCACTCACAATATAAAACAAAGTACGAGCGAGAGTAAAGTGACACGATGGATGATAATTTGGGTTATGGGAGTACATTACCAGCTGCAGAAAGGGCACGGTATGTGGAGAAACTGGCTGTGATTGATGGGTTTGACCCATATGATAAGACTCAGAAAAAATTAAGTGAATCCAAGCACACAGTTTAACGCAAAAGTTCGTTTATATCCCGACCTTGTCAGCTGTCAGATTTATGTTAATGGACCCGGTAAGCTGGTAAATAATATATATTTTTTTTTTTATTTACCAAATTCTAACAGAAAACGAGAGCGCCCGAAAGGGAAAACCGAGCCGAGCTGCCTCACGGCTGTAATGCAAATTGCTTTCCTCCTTGGTATACAAGTGCGCTTCCATGGCAGGGAAAAAGAAACTACATCCTGCCGCCTATGTAGCTAGTCCCCTATTTAAACAAATAGGAGTCATTCAGGATTCAGCCATGTTTTTGCTCCGTGCTTTTACTCGACCAAAGTTATACAGTATTATGAGCTTTAAATTGCATAAATAAAACCATTTGGTGAAACTTTGAAGAAGAGATTGTACTGGTTTAAAGTTTTTACCTAACGTTTTCATGTCGACTCCAATTAATATACTAGTAGAATCGACGACTAGTTTAGTAGGCCAAAACTTTTTTCAATTTTTGACCGTACCAGCCTGAAAAAACTCGCGACAGTCAAATGGAAAAAAGCAAGCTGGTCATGTTGTACTGGACTAATCTATGACTGATGAGTATAGTAAGTGATACTAGTACTGAGACAATAAAACAGACGACTGTAATCTGGTAGGCAGCACGATTTATATTATTTCTCCGTGTCAGATACATAAGGAGGACCGGACACCAATTCTGCCATCTGTTTGCTACCCAGACATTGTAAACTATTTGTTGTTTACACCCAGTGCCTACACTGCTGATGGCCTGAAAGCCTACAAAGGGCTACAGGCTTACAATTATGTTGTTAGTGGCTTGGGTCGTGATATTACAGCTGTTATTAAGAATAACCTACACATAGTTATGGCCAAGGTAATCTTGTTGATATTTATCTTTTAATAATACATCTTTTCAGTTGAAAAATTAATACTTTTTGTTACTATTAAGGTATCCATAATTTAGGTTAATTTATCCAAATTATACATATGTATTTATGATGTATGCCTACACAACAACTATGTTTTATTTATATAATAGGAGGGAGAGCAAGCCCCAAACCATCCTTTATTATTATTATTAAATTGTAGAAGTCTGGGAGGCTTGCTCCTCATACAGTTATCAACTTGAGGCCACTTTAGCATGTTTTAAATCTGAATTTCTTGCGTTTGCTTACCTCAAAGTGTCCGCAGATCATGCACAGACTTATCCATTATATCCACAGTTTTTTGCCAAGTCTCACACAGGTTTCTTTCAAGTCTACTGTTAGGCCAATAAATCATAAATAAAACAGCTCAGATTTGTTTGTTTAAGTCGTCTGCCACTCCACTTTATTCTCATGGGTTCACATACCGCTGCCGTTATTTCCCCCTAATCACGAGTTAGCTGGTCTTCCAAAATGGCGCAGGGTCTGTTTACTTCCGGTTTCGGGTGACGTCAGTGAAAGGGGTCTATATAGCCAAAGAGATGCTGCCATTTAACACAGTAGAAAAAGGCAACATTTAGAGAAATGCTGCAGAAATTTGATAAAAACAGTATGAATTACAAAAAACAATAAAAAAAAATAAATAAAGTTTCACAAACTGCCATCCCAGCTTTGTACAACAAAGTCAAAGATGACATTCTGGCTGAGATAAAAAAAAAAGTCTCGTTTTACTCTGCCACAACTGACATGTGGTCAAGCTCAACCATACATTACATAACTGCTGACTGGACACTGCAGTCAAAGTGTTTAGAGACTAAATACATACCGGAGAACCATACTGCGGCTATATTTGCAGAAAATCTGAAGTCTGCTTTAGCAGACTGGGCACTGGGTGAGAATAAACTGGTTTGTATAACTACAGAGACAATGGTGCCAACATCGTGGCAGCAATACGCAATCTTGGCTGGCCATGGCTCAGTTGTTTTGGCCACAATGTCCATTTGGCTGTGACCCATGGTTTGGACAGTGACAAGGAACGCACAGCACGTGCCATGGGCCTTTGTAGAAATCTGGTCAACACCTTCCACATGAGCTGGATAAAGAAGAGAGACCTGAGGAAGGCACAAACTGAAACTAATCTTCCCCAACACAGTTTAGTACTGGTGAGTGATGGATGAATCACTGATAGTTGATATGTAACAGAATATTGAAAACCTTACTAAATTGATATTGCAACACAATATATTATTTAAAGAGTTCTTTATTTGCAACTTATTTTTACAGCCTGTAAACGACTCAATCAGTATGTATGTAATGATCACATAATTTGTTGGATTATAATATATGTACAATTACTTTTGATAAACATTGGAAATGTAAAAAGTAGTGTGTTTTTTTTAATGTGATGATATAGATTAAACTAATGAAAAACAGCAATTGCTATCTTTCCCACAGGATGTTGCCACATGATGGGGAACCAAGCAAAAAAATGGTAGAGAGGGTGCTGGAGCAACTCCCAGCCATAAGACGTGTACTGGTTGAAGACCAAAAACATGACCACCTCAACCCGACCTGGCAGGATGTTTCAGTGTTGGAATCCATTAATGCAGCAATGAAGCCAGTGGCTGATTTCACAGATGTTCTCTCTGGGGAAACATACGTCACCGTGTCCTCAGTAAAGCCCCGGTCACAACCGGCCGTACGTGCTCCTACGGCCGATCTACATGCAAAAAACGCACGGAGGGTGCGCGTGAAACGCACGGAGGGCGCGCGTGTGACGTGCTGATTTTCAAGCCGTAGACTGGCCGCAGAGGTTCTTTGTCATGTCAAACAAACTCTACGGGGGCTTATGTTTTTTTCAGGTTGCAAGACAAACTTGCGGCCAACGTGCGTCCTTCTCCATGAACAAAAAAAAAAAAAAAAAAACGCAGCGATTTGGGAAACGCCAAAAATCGCACGGCCAAAAAAAATCGTACGTCCGGTTGTGACCTAGGCTTAAAGCCTGTGTGAGAACTTCGGAAAGGTGAACTTTTATCACCAGACCCCAATGATACTGCACTGACAGCAAACATGTGCAAGGTATTCATGGAGAAATACAGCCCACCTGAAATCCAAGTCCTCCTGACAAAGGCCACCTTTTCGATCCAAGGTATCATGGTGGCATGGAGGATGCAGCTGATTTGGATGGCACTGAAGAGCTGCTAAACATAGAACAAGAAGGAAGCAACGAAAGTGCAAACGAGAGTGAGAGCTCCAGTAAAGGTGCCAGGGGAAACGTTGATGATGACCCTACACCAGCACTCGTGAGGAAGAAAAGACTGAGTGACAACCTTCAGAGCAGAAGAACCCAACTCACAAGTCAGGCACAGGCTACAGTAGAGCAATTCCAGCGTTATGGATGTGACACTTGAACTCAAAATGGCAACAAATGACCCAGTGCATGTTTTATCGTCTCCCAGTATTTAAACAGGTGTTGCATATTTTAAGGCTGTACTATACTGGAGAAGTGATAGAACAAGAACAATTCCCATAGTACATCTAGGGCATGCCAGAAAATGCCAATAAAAGATGCGTTATGGATGTGACAGAAAAAGTATCACTTTTCTTGGGTGACTGTACATTTTTATCAAACTCTGTGAAATCGTAAACCTAATGTCGAAATGGAGATATCCATTTGATAGAGGGGTCCAAGGTGAATATTAAAAAATCTTTGTTTAAAATATTTTGTACTTCATGCAGAGTTTCGGAAGGAAAAGTCAGCGTTATGGATGCGACGAAATTCTGTTATGGATGTGACGTGGTCTGAAATAGACATGGCATATGTTTAGAAAATCAGCAATTTAACCACCATAACCCTTTGAAAAACTCTCTAAATATCAGCTAAAACTATCAAAGTTCTTAAATAATATTTAGGATGGCTATTGTTTTGCTGTTTTGTGGATTTTTGCATACATTTCTGTGGCTTGTGGCAATAATATAGAATTGTACATGATCAAAGTTGATTTTAGCTTGGGTTTTACATTATAAGAAAGAAAGACTGACAGTGACATATTAGATTGGTTATAAATTGGTTCAACTTATCCACATCTGTAAAATACAGGCCTAGGTGAGATCTCTGGGAGTGGTTTTGATGTATTACATGCTGCTTTATTTTTGCATGGTGAGGTTGACATTTACATGGAATTGCCCAGTACCAAAAAGGGCTCAAGTTGATGCAGAGCTGACCTAAATTCTTTCAGGAAGAAGCACTCGATGCATCATCTGATCCCCTGATGTGGTGGTGTGATAATCAGAGAAGATTTCCTTTAATGGCCAAGTCAGCAAAAAACAAAACAAAAACATGCGTGTTTGTGCAACAAGCACCAGCTCTGAGAGAATGTTCAGCACAGCTGGCAACAATGCCACTCCAGAGCGATCCTGCCTTAAGCCCCACAAGGTAAACATGTTGGTGTTCCTTGCTCGGAATCTGTCTTAACAGTTAGTTACAGATACCTCTCTTCTGAATGTTCTGGAACTTTTGGACGCATCAAGAGACACAGGAAAAAAAAAAATCATACTGGAGGGACCATTTAGTTGTTCTGTTTGTGGTAAAGTTCAGTCACAATCGACATCTCCAGCCACAAGACACTGGACAGTAGTTGTAATTTGTGGAAAAGGTTTCAATGATCATGATGTCCACAGACAGTCTAAACGCCAATTTATGCTGACAATGCAGTCCTCGCAGATAGCGTCGCAAACAGCGTCTGCGTAGCCCCCCCACCTTCGCAGACGCTCTGCGCGCACCTCCCAAAAATTGTGACCACCGCAGAAGCCTCGCAGACAGCGTCGCAGACAAGAGGGCTCTGATTGGTCCACTCTACATCCGCTGTACACGCACTTCCGCTTCCCTACTTTCCCGGTTTGGTTTGTTTTCACGACCGCCATTTTTAAAAACACGAGCGAAGATGGAGCAGCACGAAGAGCGGTTGATCGAGGAAGTACGTACATCTATACGACTCCAGTTCTAGTCATTATAAGTAACCGGAGGATAAACACTCCACTAACCACACCCACCAACTACTCCTAGCGATTTCGCGACTTCGCGCCCCCTCGCATTGTGGCGATGCATAACATTGCGCACGCCTATTACTCCCCGCTCAACGATAAATTACAACTGTCTGCGAAAAGCTATCTGCGAAAGCCTTGTCGCAAGAGCATGCAGAGGCCCTAAGAGTTCTAAATTGTATTGTTGTATCAAACTTGCTATCTCGTTCTAATTGTTGTCACTTTTATCCAAATGACAGCTGGCAATACGTTGTTACTTTGCACTTTGTTTATTGGGGTACTCATCTTTGAGAAACTGGATTAGCAGAATGTTGCCTGTGAAGAAAAGAATGTCTTTTTCTTACCCTGTGCCAAGTTAATATTTACTTAAGTGCAATTTTTAAGAGCCATAGATTGTATTTTATTTCTTGAGTGGTTTTGTTTGATTGTTTTATTTCTTTAGGTTTTTTTTTTTACATTCCACTGTTGAATTGAACAAGTTGACTTTTAATTAAAGTTTACTGTTCTTTGAAAGGGTGTATTTGCATGATCATTTTACTAGTGGCATAAAATTGTCTTGAAAAGACGTCAACAATATCTTATCGCAATAATTTCTGAGACGATATATCGTCCAACAAAATGTGTTATCTT
The DNA here is from genome assembly GCF_027579695.1 of Neoarius graeffei. Classification (NCBI taxonomy): domain Eukaryota; kingdom Metazoa; phylum Chordata; class Actinopteri; order Siluriformes; family Ariidae; genus Neoarius; species Neoarius graeffei. The sequence goes on from NC_083579.1 coordinate 49,948,536, forward strand.
GACAGGCCTATGTCTTAGCTAAGTTTACCAAGTGATTGCTTAAGAACAAACAGGCAGATAAAACCTTATAAAGCTGTCTTTAAAAGCATAACACTTTCTAATAGTCTTAGAATTAATACACCATAAAATATAGGCCTTGTTGCTGATCTGTAGAGTTTATTAGCTAGAATTTGGGAAGGACAAACATATTATATATATGGGTCCGTCTCAGAAACTGGTCTCTCATTTGGGACATTATGGTCAAAAATTAAACTTTCTAATTTTAATTTTTTTTTTGCATTTACCCAACAATGTTTCTTTTGTCATGTTTAATAAGAATAAAGATAGCATCTTGCTTTATCTGGCCTCCACTGTGGAAATTTTTTTTGATTACAATTCAAATGCTTTTGTAAAATTGATTTACATATAAAATAACTACATCATGAAGAATTAAAGCCCCTCCTTCACAGATGAGTGAAAATATTGAATAAACTTCCTCTTTTTGATTGCTTGGGTTAAAAATGCCAAGTTATGATGACTGAATTGATTATTCACTGAAATAATATGATACATTTTGGGTATTTGATATGGTGAAATAGGACAATAGGACACTATGGAAAAATCAAGAACACACCGGAAAGATGAGAATAACGGCGGTGGTAAAAGAACAGCGACTGTACCGGCTGAAGGTTGCGCGGGTCTCTGCTGTGGCACGCGAGCAACGGGACATCACTACCGCACTGGACGGAACGCGAGGGGCGGGGCAAAATGACTGGCCGTAGATTCTATCAAACGTTCGATCTAAATTGACCATGGTTGCAAAATATTGGCCAAAAATACGCAAACGCTACAAAATATGAAAGTAAGATGAAAAAGAAACAAACACCAATCCTTAGGTGTATAAAGTTACAACTTAAAAATACAATTAGTGATAACTGTAGACTTTTCAGTGGACTACAACCTTTTTAAGGGAATGCGATGTAGTCAACCATTTATCATCATGTCCCAGATCAAGCCGCCATTTTTCCACAAATTTGCAGAATTTTTGCCAAATTCTGAATATTCACATCAAAGACTTAGTTTTATCTGTATCATTTTATTTCAAATTAAAACCAACATCACCATTCAAAACAGTATAGTTTATTGACTGAGTATATTTAGTGGGGAACCCCCACAGTACCCAGTACGGTTATACTGCAAGACTAAAAAAAAAAAAAACCTCCCCTTTTCAGTGATAACGTCCAAACAGATCACTCGCGAAACAGAAAGACCTCAAATGGAAGCACAATCAACTTCTAACTGTTGGAGTGGAAAATTCTATTCTACACATGCAAATTGTTAATGCGTGTCCTTCCCCGCACACAAATAACACGCTACGGTAAAAAAAAAAAAAATAGACCACAACCAATTTTATAGCTCAGAAATTCATACAAGACCAGCTACCATCGTAACATATTCTGTAAGAAACATATTCTATACCTAACTTTCAGCTTTCGTTTTAAAAAACAAAATCGCAGATTTATAACTAAATGTTTATATGGCGTAGTGATTTTAAGTTACTACTGTTGGTGAGGTAGTGACCTTGACCCTGAGGCTTTCCGTTTAGATCAAAACACACGATCGTATTCGTTTTGGGTCTGCGGAAAATGGAGTTACAACAGTGATCAAATATTTTGCATGATGTTTTATTACGGTTATGATTATTCTGTGAGTGCACCAATCCTTAGGTGTATAAAGTTACAACTTAAAATACAATTAGTGATAACTGTAGACTTTTCAGTGGACTACAACCTTTTTAAGGGAATGCGATGTAGTCAACCATTTATCATGTCCCAGATCAAGCCGCCATTTTTCCACAAATTTGCAGAATTTTTGCCAAATTCTGAATACTCACATCAAAAACTTAGTTTTATCTGTATTATTTTTCATCATTTTATTTCAAATTAAAACCAACATCACCATTCAAAACAGTATAGTTTATTGACTGAGTATATTTAGTGGGGTCCCCCCACAGTACCCAGTTTCTGAGACAGACCCTTATGTATGAATGATGAATCTGAAAACATCTCTTCACCTTGAGACAACCTTAACACTGAAGCCATTGAACAGGATTTTGTTTTTGGAATGATGGAGACACTTCACTGAAATATAAAACATAAATAATACAGAAATGTAGTTCCTGATATCATTTGCATGTAAATCAGAGCTTTGTGGTGTTTAATACCCAAGAGAGGACACTAACAGCTCTGGTCACTCTGATTCTTAAGGCCAAGAAGAAAAACAATTTTTTAAAACACTGTCAACACTAATGTCTGCAAATTCCAGCTCAAACCAGAGAGAAACGAAAAAAACACCACAGTGAGTCAGAGTTAATGAGGTTAGCAGTGAGGTTGTGTTGTTGTTGTTGTTTTGAGACACAACGTCGTGTTTGTGCTCAAAGAAACTACAGCTAAAATGTCTGGTCGCTAAAAAGCTCCTCACCAAACTCTTGGTCCTCTTCCTGGTCTCTCAGCTCCTTCTCCACCGATCTAGGATTCAGGGCACTCTTCACCCAGAAAGGCGAAACGGTGAGGCTTAAAAGGATCAGAAACTTCATCCTAGCAGCGTCGCATCTCACTGTATCAGAAATCAGCTCTCAAAACATCATCTCCAACTCCTGCTGCTTTTATTTGGACTAAATCAGTTTTAAACCGCACCCATGATATTATTAACGGTCTACAGTGTCTTCTCGTCTGTGGGAAAATAAAATATACACGCGAATAAAATAAAATATCCCACTATTTGCCAGAAACCGCGTCGACTGAACTTCCCGTAGGTGTACTTCCGGATCAGAACCATTCACCAGTCCTTTCCATTTCCCTTCATCCCCTTCCCTCGTACTGCTTACTGAGTCGTTCTTACAAGCAGGCAGGTGATTGGACAGACCACAAACCACGAACCAATCCTGATAGAGAAGGCGGGATATCGGTAGGATAAACAATTCCCTATTAAACTGAGAACACTGCCATCTGTGGCCGGTTTCGATTATTGCAACCGAGTGAAAGGGCACTGAGTACAAGCAGGGACTCTGGCAAAACTTATGCCGCTTTTCCACTACAAACGCGGCTGAGCCGTGCCGTGCTGAGCCGTGCTGAGTTGGGCTGTTGGAGTTGCATTTCGACTACAACCGCGCTGAACCGTGCTGGCTGGAAGTGGGTGGACACATTGGGTGGAGTTAGCGAAAGTGGGTGGACGTCACGTGATGTCATTAAGCAGCGCAAACAGTGACATCAGTGAGCTTTTAAGCGGTAGTCTCACGACCCGAATAGTAAACAATAAACATGGAGGACATGGAGTCGTTAGTGTTGGTCTTGGTGCTGTGGCTTGTTGTCACCGACAACGCGTCGCGGACAGATACTGGCAAGAGCGTATAGATGAGGCGAGGCGCATAAGGCTTCAGAAATTCTCGTAATTCGTAATTATTCTCCTTCCGGGTTTGCAGTGTTTACAGATCCCAGCGCGCTCACGGGGTGTGTGGGCATGTGAGGACACTCCTCCTCACCAATCAGTGCACAGGGGAGTGTCTGCTCACGCCCCCAGCCTCACTCGGCACGGCTTGGCTCACTTCAGCCCCACTCCAAAACGGTGCGAGTTTTAGGGGCTAAGCAGGGCTGAAACGAGCTGAGTCGTGCTGGTTTTTGGTAGTCGAAACACGAGCCGTGTCGGGCTGAAGTGAGCTGAAGCGAGCTGAAAAAGGGTAGTGGAAAAGGGCCATAACTATGACAGCATAACTAAAAGGGGAGAGCCAGAAGGTAACACAGGCATGAGGGAGCCCCGGGACATAAAGCAGCCAGCCACTACACCGTCAACGAACTCGAGTGAGCAAGCGAGTGGGGACGGACAGCATCCATACATCCCAGTTTACCAAAACACTCTGTCTGAGGACCCTCCAGATCTACTCCTTTACCTCATAAACACCATTAACAAAAGGCTTGACTAAACATATGTTTTCAGCCTAGACTTAAACACAGACTGTGTCTGATTCCTGAACATTACTTGGAAGGCTGTTCCATAACTGTGGGGCTTTGTAAGAAAAGGCTCTGCCCCCTGATGTAGCCTTCACTCAGAGCCGGCCCATGGCAATATAGGCAAATGCTAAGGGCCCTGCGTCCATCCAGGGGCGCAGAAACGGGGGGAGAAAAAATATGATTTCCACTATTCTGAAAAAGAGTCAGCATTATAATGTCTTAGCCTAATTTAATTGTACAGCAAAGCATGTAGTCAGGGTGCGATTTGTCAAAAGAAGCTGGGTGGGGTGTGGTGGTGGTTGTTAATCATGAAACAATAAGCACTCAAGTGTGCATCCGCAGCTATTCTCTGTTTTGGCCATGTAATGGAGCACTTGCATGTGACGGCACAGCCGATCCAGATTGTGACAGACGCCATCTTGTTGGTCAACCGCCATATTTCCGCCTTCTACTTCTACTTCTGGTTCTACTTCTGCTTCTACCTTTTCTTCTGGAAAACCCTACTATATACAATTCTACTACAACGGCTGTGGCTACAAGCTCTCCCTACCTGTGCACGTTTTTTATGTTTTTTGTGTGTATTTTTGCGTGTTGTTCGTCTGTACCGGACTTCAATATCCACTACAACCGTATGGACTTACTGGACATTGGTTTCCAGCAGAAAATGACGGTTTGTAGCGATTTCCATCGCATGCACAACATTCCGGACGAGATAGCGAGACCAGCGGGGTCTCCGTGGATTGTTATCGGAAGCAAAGCGAAGGAGGCGGCGTCGGGAGCGGAAGCAAAAGCGAGGCTGCAGAGCCGGCCTGTTGACTAAGCTCAGAAAACAGCCACTCAAACCTCCACTGCTAAGCCTCTACCTCTCCAACGCCAGGTAAACAAGACGGACGATTTGGAATTACAGCTGGAATTACCTTATTCTAGTCTATAATCGGCTGGTCAGTGCTATACTCAATACTTAAGTGACTTACCCGTCCAGTGAGGATCATTTTCTTGTTTACAAGATGCCACATCTGAGTCGCTGGCAAATCCTGAATTTCTGTAAAGATAACTGTTCAGAGATTTATAAGCACGCAGTGCTTCACCACTGAACAGCGAGGGAAAGTTAATGAGGTAATTATACACATCTGGGTATTCTACCTCTGGCAGTTCAAAATCCACTGACACGGTCGTGAAAACTCCGTCCGGTAAGCCATAAGGGTCACTAATCTGTAGATCGTTTATTTTAGACATATATCTAGTTATCTGTTCATTAGAAAAATGAGCCGTGTAGTCCGTCGGTTGAAATTGATCCATTCTGTACACGAGTGCAGCAATATTCAGCTGTGCTGTTGACCGACAAGATGGCGGCTGTGTACTTTCCGGTCACGTGACTGCAAGATCTCTATAGCCTAAGTGTTGTTGGCTAAAGAGTGTTTTTGCATAATGTAGATAACTGACATAGATCTGTTGCTTGTTATGGCTGCACTTGGAGCAGTCTGTCGGTGTCGTTGAGCAGTCTGGGCTGAAGTAAAGGTCTTTTATGCACCGAACACGTTTCGCAGCGAGATATTCCAATGGTGCCTGGCACGTTTTTTTTTTTTTAATAAAACAAAGTTGCTTTGTTGATCTGTGTTCTCATTAAAATGACAGTTTAGCAGCTCATTCAAGCAACCATGTTGCGAAGACCTTCCTGGAGGAAAATATAATAAACGCGTTGAAAACAAGAAACAATCTCAGTGCGTCAAGACTGCAGGGAAACGAAACAAGCACTCAGATGTGTTCTCTTTACCAGCGCCGGCAATTGCCTAGAGCGCAAAGTGTGCCCAGGGGCGCCAAGGGCGACCAAAACCCCACCAAAAAGGAGGGCTGGAGTTATTGAATGGAGATGTTACCAAGTGCATCAGTGGTGTACAGTGTTTTCAACCACTGTGCTGCCGAACTCTAGTACTGTGGAACACTAGTGTGCCGTGAGAGATCACCAAGTGTACCGTGGAAAATTATAGAATGACTGTATATTGTAAATATTGGCAACAGCGTTTTAGTTTCAGTCAACATTTTCTATTGGTGATGTGCCTTGAGATTTTTTCATTGAAAAAAGTGCGCCCTGGCTCATGAAAGGTTGAAAACCTTTTTTACAACACCTCTGATGCGGCTGGGGATGTAGAAATATGCGCTCTTTACCTCTGCTGTTACACTACCTGTGACAGTAGGTTCTGCTGAAAGAAGCTTTTCAAAATTAAAACTGCTGAAGACATACTTAAGGTCAACAATGAGTCAAGAACGTCTGAATGGGCTTGCTCTGATGAGCATCAACCAAGAGATCTCAAGAAAAATATCATTTGATGATATTATCAAGGAATTTGCCATTAGGAAGACCAGACGAGTCCCATTGTAATGTTACTTCAATAACAAAGTACCCATAATAGCACTTTTGTTTGAAAATACAGCCCTTTGATGTCCTAACAGGGTGCTTAAGTTGGCACAATTTAGAATTGTAGAATTTTTTATTCATTTAATTTGTTAATTCTTCAGAGATGAGTTAACTTTTAATCGCAAAAAAGAAACTAAAAATAATTTCTTGTTTATTGTCCATGCACTACACTTTGAACAGGGTGCGGAAGAGTTTTTGCCCATTATATGGAGATATGTATTGAATTTGTGTGGTCATTTTACTTTGTAACACTTTATGTGAATAATGATAATAATAACAATAATGAAAAAGATAAAAATGACTTCTTGTTTATTGTCCATGCACTGTACATTGTTTAATAGTAATAGAATAGAGTCATTAGATTAAAGTGTTATTAGAGGGTTTTTTTCGGGGGGGGGGGTTGGGGTAAAACTCAATCTCGCCTAGGGCAGCCAAAGACCTAGAGCCTGCCCTGCCTTCACTATACGAGGTACCAGCAGATAGCCTGCACCTTTTGATCTAAGTAGGCGTGGCGGGTCATAAAGGACCAGAAGTTCGTTCAGGTACTGTGGTGCGAGACCATTCAGTGCTTTGAAAGTCAATAGTAGTATTTTATAATCAATGCAAAATTTGATTGGGAGCCAGTGCAGTGTGGATAAGACAGGGGTGATGTGGTCATATTTTCTAGTTCTAGTAAGGACTCTTGCTGCTGCATTTTGAACTAACTGGAGCTTGTTTATGCACTTATTGGAACATCCAGACAGTAAGGCTCCCAATCAAATTTCGCATTGATTATAAAATACTACTATTGTAAAAGTAATCCAACCTGGAGGTAATGAAAGCATGAACTAGTTTTTCCATGTCACATAGTGACATAAAATTTCTTATCTTAGCAATATTTCTGAGATGAAAGAAAGCTATCTGGGTAATGTTATCAATGTGCGTTTCGAATGAAAGACTGGTCAATAAATCACCCCGAGGTGTTTTACTGCTGCACGTGAAGAAACAGAAAGGCCATCCAGAGTTACTGTGTAATCAGAAAACTTACTTCTAGCTGCATGTGGTCCTAGTACAAGTACTTCAGTCTTGTCAGAGTTAAGCAGAAGGAAATTAATAAGCATCCAGTGTCTAATGCCCTTTACACATTCCTCAATTCTATTAAGCTGGTGTCTCTCATCAGGTTTTGCAGAAACATACAACTGTGTGTCATCAGCATAACAGTGGAAACTAATACAATGTTTATGAATACCGTAATATCACCCAGAGGTAACATATATAAAGAAAAAAGCAGTGGACCCAAGACAGAACCTTGTGGAACACCAAACTTTACCTCAGTATGTCTAGAAATATCACCATTTATATCAACATACTGATAATGATCAGTTAAATAAGACCTGAGCCAGGAGAGTGCCGTTCCCTTAACTCCCACAACATTTTCTAGTCTATCCAGAAGAATGGAATGATCAATGGTATCAAATGTTGCACTAAGGTCAAGCAACACAAGCAGCGAGACACAGCCCTGATCAGACGCCAACAGTAGGTCGTTTACTACTTTAACCGGAGCTATCTCTGTGCTATGATGAGGTCTAAATCCTGACTGATACATTTCATGGATGCTATTCCTATGTAAATATGAGCATAACTGCTGTGCCACAGCTTTTTCAAGGATCTTGGAGATAAAGGGGAGGTTTGATAAAGGGGAGGTTTTTTAATCAGGGGTTTGATAACTGCTAGTTTAAAGGATTTGGATACATAACCAATCGTAAGAGAATAATTTATTATTTTTAGAAGCGGTTCAATTACTTCAGGTATTATCTGTTTGAATAGATGTGTAGGTAAGGGATCTAGTACACAAGTTGAGGCTTTTGATGCTGAGATTAATGAAAGTAATTCAGTTTCTTCTAGGGGAGTAAAACATTCTAATTGATGATCTGATAGTTATATTGTTAACTACAGGGTCACTTTCATTGTCTGACCTTAAATTAGTAGTTTGAATTTTTTGTTGGATATTCTCAATTTTGTCATTAAAAAAAATTCATGAAATTGTTGCTACTACATACAGTGGTGCTTGAAAGTTTGTGAACCCTTTAGAATTTTCTATATTTCTGCATAAATATGACCTAAAACATCATCAGATTTTCACACAAGTCCTAAAAGTGGATAAAGAGAACCCAGTTAAACAAATGAGACAAAAATATTATACTTGGTCATTTATTTATTGAGGAAAATGATCCAATATTACATATCTGTGAGTGGCAAAAGTATGTGAACCTCTAGGATTAGCAGTTAATTTGAAGGTGAAATTAGAGTCAGGTGTTTTCAATCAATGGGATGACAATCAGGTGTGAGTGGGCACCCTGTTTTATTTAAAGAACAGGGATCTATCAAAGTCTGATCTTCACAACACATGTTTGTGGAAGTGTATCATGGCACGAACAAAGGAGATTTCTGAGGACCTCAGAAAAAGCGTTGTTGATGCTCATCAGGCTGGAAAAGGTTACAAAACCATCTCTAAAGAGTTTGGACTCCACCAATCCACAGTCAGACAGATTGTGTACAAACAGAGGAAATTCAAGACCATTGTTACCCTCCCCAGGAGTGGTCGACCAACAAAGATCACTCCAAGAGCAAGGCGTGTAATAGTCGGCGAGGTCACAAAGGACCCCAGGGTAACTTCTAAGCAACTGAAGGCCTCTCTCACATTGGCTAATATTAATGTTCATGAGTCCACCATCAAGAGAACACTGAACAACAGTGGAGTGCATGGCAGGGTTGCAAGGAGAAAGCCACTGCTCTCCAAAAAGAACATTGCTGCTCGCCTGCAGTTTGCTAAAGATCACTTGGGAAGCCAGAAGGCTATTGGAAAAATTTTTGTGGATGGATGAGACCAAAATAGAACTTTTTGGTTTAAATGAGAAGCGTTATGTTTGGAGAAAGGAAAACACTGCATTCCAGCATAAGAACCTTATCCCATCTGTGAAACATGGTGGTGGTAGTATCATGGTTTGGGCCTGTTTTGCTGCATCTGGGCCAGGACGGCTTGCCATCATTGATGGAACAATGAATTCTGAATTATACCAGAGAATTCTAAAGGAAAATGTCAGGACATCTGTCCATGAACTGAATCTCAAGAGAAGGTGGGTCATGCAGCAAGACAATGACCCTAAGCACACAAGTCGTTCTACCAAAGAATGGTTAAAGAAGAATAAAGTTAATGTTTTGGAATGGCCAAGTCAAAGTCCTGACCTTAATCCAATCGAAATGTTGTGGAAGGACCTGAAGCGAGCAGTTCATGTGAGGAAACCCACCAACATCCCAGAGTTGAAGCTGTTCTGTACGGAGGAACGGGCTAAAATTCCTCCAAGCCAGTGTGCAGGACTGATTAACAGTTACCAGAAACGTTTAGCTGCAGTTATTGCTGCACAAGGGGGTCACACCAGATACTGAAAGCAAAGGTTCACATACTTTTGCCACTCACAGATATGTAATATTGGATCATTTTCCTCAATACATAAATGACCAAGTATAATATTTTTGTCTCATTTGTTTAACTGGGTTCTCTTTATCTACTTTTAGGACTTGTGTGAAAATCTGCTGATGTTTTAGGTCATATTTATGCAGAAATATAGAAAATTCTAAAGGGTTCACAAACTTTCAAGCACCACTGTACTACAGGTGTGCATGTGTCTATAGTGGACTTATTCCTGGTTAATTTTGCTCCAGTATTAAATAGGAATCTAGGATTATTTTTGTTATCTTCTATTAGGGAGGAGAGATATGTTGATCTCGCAGCACTAAGAGCTTTTCTATACTTCAGGAAGCTCTCCTTCCACGCTAATTTGAACACTACCAATTTTGTTTGATGCCATTTACGTTCCAATTTTCGAGTGGTCTGTTTTAATGTGCGAGTGTCATCATTATACCAGGGTGCTAATTTTTTGTCTCTGACCATTTTCCTTTTAAGAGGAGCTACATTATCTAAGGTATGGTAGAATGTTGACTCTAAGCATTCAGTTGCCTGATCAAGTTCTGCAGGGGCTGACAGTGACCCAATCAAAGTTGACAGCTCTGGGAGATCATTTATAAAGCTCTGTGCAGTAGTTGACGCGAATGTACGTTTAATACAGTAGCGTGGTGAGGTGCATATATTATTACTCAGACATATTTTGAATGAGATGAGATAATGACCTGAGATAACTTCAGACTGTGGAAGTATGACTATATTGTCTACGTTTAACCCGAATGTTAGTATTAGATCGAGGGTGTGACCACCATTATGGGTCGGTCCTATGACATTCTGATTAATCCCTACTGAATCTAAAATGGACACAAATGCTGATTTTAAAGGGTCTTCTGGGTTATCGAAGTGAATATTAAAATCTCCGACAACTAAAGCTTTGTCTAAGGAAATAACCAGATCTGAGATAAAATCTGCAAATTCAGAAAGAAACTCAGAATATGGCCCCGGGGGCCTGTAAATAATAAGCAATGGAATTAACTGGGTAGACTTATTTTTCGAGGCTACATACATTATATGAGTATGAAGAACTTCAAATGTATTAAATTTATAACCAGGTTTTTGTGTTACACCTAGATAATCATTATAAATAACCGCAACGCCTTCTCCTCTGCCACGAGGCTGGTGTATATAACTGTATCCAGGAGGACTTGCTTCATTTAATGCTATATATTCATTTGGCTTAATCCATGTTTCAGTTAAACAAAGTACATTAAACTCCTGATCAGTAATGAGTTAATTAACCATTAGCGCTTTAGATGTAAGCGAATATTTAATAGCCCCACCTTTAGATCAAAAGGTGCTGGCAGCAGCTGTACAGTCAGTATGATCTAATTTTATATTGATTAGGTTACTGGAACAAATTCTCTGAATATTTCTACTTTTTTGTTTAGCCCGGGGAACAGACACAGTCTCGATGTAGTGGACCCTGAGTGACGACTTTGTGCAGCTAGCAGACAGTCGGTTTAGCCTGTTCGTCTGCTCCCTGGCCTTGGCTCTGGATTGTCAGAAATTAACTAGGCCTGTTCCGAGACTATGACCTATGCTGCAGGAAATGAGAGCAGCACCTTCCTGAGTGGGATGGATACCGTTCCGCCCTAACAGGCCAGCAGTGCCCTCAAAATTAGCCCAATTATCTATAAAGCCCACACTATTTTCAGAGCACCACCTGGACAGCCAGCAGTTCAGCGACCATAACCTGCTGTAAGCTACATCACCACACCGTATTGGGATGGGGCCAGAGCATACTACAGCATCGGACATCGCCTTCGCTAATTTAAACACCTCTACAAAGTTACTCTTAGTAACCTCAGACTGATGAAGGCGTATATCATTAGCTCCTGCATGGATAACCATCTTTGAGAACCTGTGCTTGCCTAGGACTCTAAGATTACCTGCTATGTCCAGCACCCTGGCTCCCGGTATACAACCCCAATTCCAAAAAAGTTGGGACAAAGTACAAATTGTAAATAAAAACGGAATGCAATGATGTGGAAGTTTCAAAATTCCATATTTTATTCAGAATAGAACATAGATGACATATCAAATGTTTAAAGTGAGAAAATGTATCATTTAAAGAGAAAAATTAGGTGATTTTAAATTTCATGACAACAACACATCTCAAAAAAGTTGGGACAAGGCCATGTTTACCACTGTGAGACATCCCCTTTTCTCTTTACAACAGTCTGTAAACGTCCGGGGACTGAGGAGACAAGTTGCTCAAGTTTAGGGATAGGAATGTTAACCCATTCTTGTCTAATGTAGGATTCTAGTTGCTCAACTGTCTTAGGTCCTTTTTGTTGTATCTTCCGTTTTATGATGCGCCAAATGTTTTCTATGGGTGAAAGATCTGGACTGCAGGCTGGACAGTTCAGTACCCGGACCCTTCTTCTACGCAGCCATGATGCTGTAATTGATGCAGTATGTGGTTTGGCATCGTCATGTGGAAAAATGCAAGGTCTTTCCTGAAAGAGATGTTGTCTGGATGGGAGCATATGTTGCTCTAGAACCTGGATATACCTTTCAGCATTGATGGTGTTTTTCCAGATGTGTAAGCTGCCCATGCCACACGCACTAATGCAACCCCATACCGTCAGAGATGCAGGCTTCTGAACTGAGCACTGATAACAACTTGGGTCGTCCTTCTCCTCTTTAGTCCGAATGGCACAGCGTCCCTGATTTCCATAAAGAACTTCAAATTTTGATTCGTCTGACCACAGAACAGTTTTCCACTTTGCCACAGTCCATTTTAAAAGAACCTTGGCCCAGAGAAGACGTCTGCGCTTCTGGATCATGTTTAGATACGGCTTCTTTGAACTATAGAGTTTTAGCTGGCAACGGCGGATGGCACGGTGAATTGTGTTCACAGATAATGTTCTCTGGAAATATTCCTGAGCCCATTTTGTGATTTCCAATACAGAAGCATGCCTGTATGTGATGCAGTGCCGTCTAAGGGCCCGAAGATCACGGGCACCCAGTATGGTTTTCCGGCCTTGACCCTTATGCACAGAGATTCTTCCAGATTCTCTGAATCTTTTGATGATATTATGCACTGTAGATGATGATATGCTCAAACTCTTTGCAATTTCACACTGTCGAACTCCTTTCTGATATTGCTCCACTATTTGTCAGTGCAGAATTAGGGGGATCGGTGATCCTCTTCCCATCTTTACTTCCGAGAGCCGCTGCCACTCCAATATGCTCTTTTTATACCCAGTCATGTTAATGACCTATTGCCAATTGCCCTAATGAGTTGCAATTTGGTCCTCCAGCCGTTCCTTTTTTGTACCTTTAACTTTTCCAGCCTCTTATTGCCCCTGTCCCAACTTTTTTGAGATGTGTTGCTGTCATGAAATTTCAAATGAGCCAATATTTGGCATGAAATTTCAAAATGTCTCACTTTTGACATTTGATATGTTGTCTATGTTCTATTGTGAATACAATGTCAGTTTTTGAGATTTGTAAATTATTGCATTCCATTTTTATTTACAATTTGTACTTTGTCCCAACTTTTTTGGAATCGGGGTTGTACACCTGACTAAAGCTGCTGGTGCCCCTAAAGGCTGAGCTAATTTCACGTGCCATATGATAGAGTCCCCTATAACCAGAGCTCTTTCAGGTTTCTCAGCAGGTGCGTCACTAAGGAGAGCAAACCTGTTCGACATGTGACGCGGAGAGGAGTGGTGCTCCCCTGGGCGAGCCTCAGCGGTAGCTTTGACTCTACGCTTATGCTGCCGAGCTGTCACCCATTCGCCCTGCTGTAAAGGCTCTAATGCCGGAGTGGGGGGATTACTAACTCCACCTAGGGCATCCAGACTTTCCTCTACAGAAACTACACTGTTCTCATTCTCACTGGCCTTCTCTAAAGCCTGGACACGTGCTTCTAGCACTGTAATCTTCTCCGTCAGAGAGCTAACTAATCTGCACTTATCACAAGTAAAGCTATTGCTAATGACGGAGGAAGAATGACTAAACATCCTGCACTCAGCACACTGAACAGGCTGAAGGTGTGCCATGATGAAAGGATTCACGTACCCTCTTAATCGAAGATCTGTCGATATTAAAGCAGATCCGATGTGGATGGCCTCCGCTGGCCTTTGTCCCAGTCTCAAACAGGTTTTCCTCCAGAATTGCTCTATTTAGTGCCATCCATCTTTCCTTCAGTCCTGACTAGCTTTCCTGTCCCTGCAGATGAAAAACATCCCCATGGCATGAGGCTGCCACCACCATGCTTCACTGTAGGAATGGTGTTCTCAGGGTTTGCACCACACACGGCATTTCCCATGATGGCCAAAAAGTTCAATTTTTTCTCATTTGACCAGAGAATCTTCTTCCATGTGTTTGGGGAGTCTGCCATATGCTGTTGGGCAAACTCCAAACATTATTTTTTCAGAAATGATTTTTTTCCTGGCCACTCTTCCATAAAGCCCCACTCTGTGGAGTGTACGGCTTAAAGTGGTCCTATGGACAGATACTCCCATCTCCACTGTGGATCTTTGCAGCTCCCTCAGTGTTACCGTTGGTGTCTTTGTTGCATCTCTGATTAATGCCCTCCTTGCTCAGTCTGTGAGTTTTGGTGGGTGGCCTTCTCTTGTCAGGTTTGTAGTGGTGCCATATTCTTTCCATTTTGCTATAATGGATTTAATGGTGCTCGGTGGGATATTCAAAGTTTGGGATATTTTTTAATAACCCAACCCTGATCCATACTCCTCCACAACTTTGTCTCTGACCTGTTTGGAGGCTCCTTGGTTTTCATGTCGCTTGCTTAGTAGTGTTGCAGAGTCAGGGTCCTTCCAGAACAGGTGGATTCATACAGACATCATGTGACACTTTGATTGCACACAGGTGGATCTTAATCAACTAATTATGTGACTTATGAAGTGAATTGGTTGGACCAGCTCGTATTTAGGGGTTTCATACTTATGCACACTCCAGATTTCTGTTTTTTCATCTCAATTATTGTTTCACAATTAAAAAAAAAAAGTGCACCTTTGAAGTGGTAGGCATGTTGTGTAAATCAAATGGTGCTAACCCTCCAAAATCCATTTTAATTCTAGCTTGTAATGCAACAAAATACCAAGGGGGATGAATACTTTTGCAAGGCACTGTATACATCCAACATTTTTAAAAAGGGAATAGATCATGGAAAAACTCACTTTTTCAGTGCTTGTACTAAATTTTTTTTTTCAAAAAAATAAATATGGAGTGTCTACCAACTCAAACTCTGGGATTAGATAACCCAGTTTCTTTTGTGCTGCCAAGATCAGAAAATGCACCTGAACAAGCCAATCTGCTTTGGCTCCCCTTCTTATGTAAAGAGGGGAGCTCATTAGAATTATACCACCCTTTATCCAAATATCTCCACCCACAGCTTGAGAGAACCACATTTGCAAATGTGTGCCCCTTTTTTTTCTTCTTGCAAGCACGGGACCCGCTAACATGTTGAAGCCAGCCAAGCGCGGGAGCTGCTCTGTTGTTGGCTGCACAGACCAGCACACATCACTGCATCGGCCCCCAGCCTCAGAGGACAGAAGAGCTGAGTGGATTGGGTTTATTTTTGATAATGTCCCAGCTACAGTTGGCAAAAAGCTGTGCGCGCACTAACCACTTTGTGTCTGACTGCTTTACCAACCCAGGTTAGTACAACACAGGAACTGCAGTGAAATTATTCCTAAAACAGGGATCAAGACCAACTGTCCATGGCAAAACTGCAGATGGGTGTTTAAAATGATCATGATGGGTGTTTAGCATTAGATCTCACTAACAGCTGAGGGAATAGACATTTTTCTATAAAGTTATTAGCTGCAAGATCCACAATGCTGTTAATGCTACTAGTTTGTTAGTTGAATATCTGTAAGATTAACTTTTTCACATCAACATTCTTAAATAATGAGCGTTACTTTTGTAAAAAGTTTGATTTAAAAAAAAATATTTTACTAGGGTCGGCACGGTGGTGTAGTGGTTAGCACTGTCGCCTCACAGCAAGAAGGTCCGGGTTCGAGCCCCGTGGCCGGCGAGGGCCTTTCTGTGTGGAGTTTGCATGTTCTCCCTGTGTCCGCGTGGGTTTCCTCCGGGTGCTCCGGTTTCCCCCACAGTCCAAAGACATGCAGGTTAGGGTAACTGGTGACTCTAAATTGAGCGTAGGTGTGAATGTGAGTGTGAATGGTTGTCTGTGTCTATGTGTCAGCCCTGTGATGACCTGGCGACTTGTCCAGGGTGTACCTCGCCTTTCACCCGTAGTCAGCTGGGATAGGCTCCAGCTTGCCTGCGACCCTGTAGAACAGGATAAAGCGGCTAGAGATAATGAGTTGAGATGAATGAGATATTTTTACTAAAAAAAAAAAAGCCTCTCTTATGCTGTTTTAGCATGATCTGGATAGTCAGGCTGATTTTGAGGCGGTGCCTTTAAATTTAAATATCTCCCCTCTGATTGGCCATCATCCAACCTTGTCATCCACACCTACAGACTGTTTGCAAAAGCAAAGCTATTTACATATTTAAAATTTAACCACACACCCAAGATCAGACTGTGCTGTGGTACAGGGTTTTTATACCATGCGAAAACAGCATGAGGGGAAAGAAAAAAAAGGGGCGGAAAAAAAACCTTTAAAGACTTTGCAAAAGCATCAAATAATAATAAACAACTGAAAAGGGGTATAATGCATCCTTTCAATCAAGTCTGTGTGGGAAAACTGTATAGAGAAACTAAGATGGCACTGAAACCTATATTGTAGGTTTACATGACAACACACCCAATAAATGGGTGTACAAAAACTGGCAACGCTGTACAATGTGTTGATAGCACAAAGAATAACAAACACACCTTTTTGGGAAGAAACTATAATTTCCTTTTTATGTAGAATTTTACACATGCAAATGTACAAGTTTACCGTCCTATGAAAGGGGGTGTGCATTTTTTTTTGCTGATATTCAGAAAATACAATTAATATTTATTTCTATGATGTATCAAAAACAAACAAAATTACACATTAAAAGTAATCTAATAGCAGTTTCTGGAGCAAGGTTACAAACACTCCCAAATTACATAACAAATGGTCATACATTTCTCTCCTCCTCCGCAAGTGTACAGGTGAAAAAGATCTGGAGTAGGCAAAGCTGGAGCGTTACAGACAAATCTCACAAAAAACTAAAATCGCTACAAAAAGAGCTATAGGCATGCAATAAAAAGATAACCATGACTGTAAAACTGTACAAAAACTCTCTCCAAGCTGTCAGAGAGAGACCACATTGCTGAACAAATAAAAAGGAGTTACTTCCTACATATGTAGATCTGTATAACTGTTGCCTGTTGTGTGTGAAAGTGACTTCTGGAATTTTGAGAGATAATTAAAAGTGATGAAGAATAAAAGATGAACATGTAACCACCTAAATGCGGTCACAGTGGAGTCAGTGCGCGCATTCAAAACCTCTGAAGTGCTGAAGATTAAAAAAAAGTAGAAAAAAAATTCGCAAGTGAAAATATTTTGAACATGGGCAAATGTTAACCAACATTTCTTATGAAATTATTCGAAATATTCAGCCTGGTTTTAGATGTTTAGATGAGAAATAAACATGTAAAATTAGAAAAATTATCTGCCAAGTCTTTGAACAAGACTGTCAAGTTTGAAATGATCAAATCTGTTCATACACAATTCTACGAATCATATACTTTGTTTGCTGTAATCTTATAATCGGAAATACTAGTCAAATACTAATGACTAGATTCAAGAAATTCAGCTGCTAAGATTGACACGCACTGCAAAAAAAAATATGACAGTTAACCGACGCATTTACGCGAGTCAGCCACATGACAAAATTTGGATCACAGAACATCAAGGGGGCCAAAAATGTGTGTACGTCAAGAAATTCTCTTAGCATTTTAAGAAGTTGCTTGGCGCAATCATCGTCCATGGATCACCCTGAAATGATATCTAAATCTAAAATTAAAAACATCAGCGACAAACTGGTTCGTTCAGGTAGACCTGAGAATAAATGATAGAAAACAAAGCTACAAGAGTGAAGGAATAAGTGAGGTACTCAGAACTTAAGGCTAAAAACTGTCAATGCTGATAGCTACTGAAGAACGGCATTAACCCATTAGCAATGTGGAAAAGGCTCTAACATAAGAAACTACTGAATGGATGTGCAATAAAAAGACAGATACTTAGATTATTCCCCCAATATGGCAGCTTTACTGGGGGGAACACAGGAAGAGATTTACATGGCTCGAGTGAGCTACATACTGTCCAGCTACATTGACACGTTCTCTTATCCTTGACATGATGAATTCAGATTAAAAAAAATAATAATAATAATATAAAATAAATGATATGGCGAAGGAGCTTGACTACATATGGCCCCATTTAAGTGCACATCATGACAAAAATGATTATAATAAACTAAGAATAGGTACAGGCTTCTAAAGCATTTGATAGGAAGGTGAACCAGACACTCATCTGTAATATTCATGTCTGCATGCCTCATAGGAGGCGCTGTTTTGCCTGCAGGACAAACAGATCGCACAGACCACATCTCCAAGTGGTCCAAACTTGCATAGATAGTGCACTAGACTTAAATTAGGACAAATCAAAACAGTCTTGAAATCAGCCAGAGTTTATAATCCCTGCCACAATTACAGTGACTGCATTATTTTTTGATGGAAATTTCCTGTTTCAAGTCACACCAATGAAATGCACATGCAAGTTTCCAACCATCTGACTCGAGATATATTGGGCTGTACATTTTGTTGTTGTTGTTACATAAGCACTGTTTAATACACACCGAGAGGAGGACTGTAACAATAATTGTGGCACTGGTTGCACTGCTCTTTTCCAGGGATCTGTTTAAAGGCGGGCCAGAAGGTTTGAACATTGCTGATTTAAAATATTTTTGGTGCTCGTGATATTGGGCCGTTTCACGACATGCTTCGGTGAATTTGGTAAAGTGCTTTGTGAGGAATTTCACATGCTGTAAGAAAACTTAACCTAACCTGATCCAATGAGACAGAAGAAGAACCAAAACTCTACTTGCAATTAGTTTGGTAATGGCATGTAACATATTAACAGAGACTCTCCTGCTAATAGCAGCAATGCTGATGTGAGAGTTGGGTGAGCTCACCCTTGTGTTACTTAGAACAAGAAAACATGATAAAGGAAAGACCATGCTGTACATTTGATGAAAAGACCCGACTCACACAGCAAGCTATGAAGTGACCAAAGAGCCCCTTGTGTGTCCAGGTTAAGAGTGAGAAACCGGTAAAGTATTGAAGGACCCAAGTGCTACTATACGCACACGGAGTACAGTGTGAGTATGTATTTCATTAATGAGTCCTCCACAAGCAGATCCACTATATCCCAAAACCCCCAGCTAGAACAGGCATCAAGCTAAACAAGTCACATCCCCGAGGAATCAGAACACCCCGAGTGTGCACGACTGGCGACTCCACCGCTCCCATGTACCGCGTTACATCCAGCACATGTGTAAGGTCTTGCTTGGTGTCGTCATGCCAGCGTGCCTGCTATCTGCCTCCTGGAACCAAGCCAAGTTGTGGCATGAGATGTGTCACAGCGCTGGCTTCAAATGCGCTCCAAGCTGGAGTGTGTGGGGGAGAGGAAAAAAGAAAACAAAAGGAGATAGCAGTCTTGGTGTCCGTTAAGTTGGTAAGGGGTCGTCGTCCCCTTTGCTGCACTTACACTTGCAGCACAGCACGAACGGTGTGGCCAGCAGCAGGAACGGAGACGCTACCAGCAAGAGCAGGCCGAACCCAGCAAAGATGCCAATGACCTGGAAATGCACACACAAGAGGGTCAAGATCGTCTTTAGACAAAACAAGCAGAACACAAAACTTCAACCTAAAGCTCTAATACAAAGGTGTTAAAAATCAAATTCTGACCAGGTCACATCAACATTTTCATGAGCTCATGAAGGACCAGAAATAAACTAAAGGCTGTTTATTTTATATTGTAGACTTATCTATTAGCACCGCGAGTTAGTGTGTCCACTTCTCGATCGGGAGATCGCGAGTTCTACTCGCGGTCGGGTCATACAAAAGACCATCATAAAATTGGTACTGGTAGGTTTTCTTCACCTCTGGCCCTCACCATCTCGAGATCAGTCCCCCTGTGTCACCCAGACGTCTGGGGGTGAGTCGCGAAAGACAGACAGGAACCCCATGAGTTCGCAATCTTTATTCACAAGTCCCCCCCGAGACGAGAGTATTGAGGTATTTCACCTGACGTCACAGGGTCACGTGACGCCCCGGTGTCCGCCATTTTGAAGGTCAAGCTAGCTAATGTCAACAACATAGTAGCTAGTATGTTACTGTAGCAATGTTTACGTTCAGTCATTTGGATGACTGTTAAAACCTTTCAGTCTCAAGTTTTTCCTTTACTGTATTTATTAGTTTACTGTAATTATGATCCGGCAGCTATTTACACCGGATCCAGTGTAAATATCTGCCGGAGCGCGCTCCGGCTTGCTCCCCCTCAAATTAAGCAGCACGCTCCAGCTTGCTCCCGGAGTGCTCCGGCCGAGGTTCCGGAGCGCGCTCTGGCTTGCTCCCCCTCAAATTAAGCAGCGCGCTCCGGCTTGCTCCCTACACTGGATCCGGTGTAAATAGCTGCCGGATCATAATTACAGTAAACGAAAAACTTGAGACTGAAAGGTTTTAACAGTCATCCAAATGACTGAACGTAAACATTGCTACAGTAACATACCAGCTATGATGTTGTTGACATTAGCTAGTGCTAACAGCTAGCTGCTAGTACACTGCTACAACACAGACACCGACCCTAATAATACAGTTCTTGGTCATTGCCTGGTAACAGCAAATTTATAACGGGCCATGTCTCAACAGACTAAGAAGTGATTTCAATGACATTTAATAACATTTTGTTTATCCTGAGGACCGAAAGTAAATGAAAATGTGAATAAACCTTAGGTGTAATAAGATGGCGACCACCGGCTCCAGGGACGACCCGCTGATGTAGGCATGTTACCCAGCCTGACACAAAATATTTGTAGGCATCCAAACTCTTGTACGCTTTCAGATCAATACCTGTGTATGGCGATGGGTTTTTAACGACATAGGTATACAGATCATGTGGGCCGAAGTCAGGTAAAGACGAGGGCTTCGTGTACTTCCGTACGTCAGTGAACAATCCTGGTGGAAACAGGTAAACGTCGTTCTCTAAGCCTACTAACCTCAATTTTTGCAAATACCTCTCCCTCTGCTCGCCCTGTAAATGCCCTACGTCACTGGATAGTGAAGGTGTTTTCTGCATCTCGCTCCTTTTTCTTTTATGTTTTTCGTCTGTCGCCCTCCTCACATTCAAACTGATTCGAGCCGTGACGTCCAAAATGGCAGCCTAACGATGCATCACATGACTTGGTCACGTGGGTGAAAAACCTCAATACAAGGGGTTTTGTGCGTGTGTGAGAGTGAGTGAAACCTTGGATCAAGCAGAAGCAATATATTTCATATCAACGGATGTTTTTTAACAACTCAGCATTTACGCACGTCAAAGCATGAGATGTTTTTTACGACAATTTTAAACAAAGACATGTTTATGTCTAGTCTAGCAAAGAAGTGTGTGTCTTCTCCACTGGAGGAAGGTCACACAGTAACTTGGTACACAGTTACACAGGAAACAGAAGGTCACAGAAGAATTCAATGCCTTCTAGCTGAAATAGTAAAATAGAACAGAACAATATTAAAGAATAAATCCTTACAATTTTGTTACAAAATAAATTACTGCCTTCTTGGTCAAGAATAAATACTTACAATTATTTATCCTTACAAAGGAATAAAACCTTACAGGTACTGACTGCCGTCTGGCAAGGCACGCTGCAATAAAGATGAGAGTGGGGAGTCAAACTCTTGTGGTTACCGGAGGACCAGCCCCCCACTGTAACCCTAACTATGTACGGTAATAGGCGAAAGACCGGGGGCTACAGAAACAGAGATCGGCGCCGCCTAATGTGCCATACGGTGCGGGAAAGACTTTAGACTCAATTATATTGAATCTATTGATTCGATAACTTTTCCAAATATCAAAAACCAAAAAAAAAAAAAAAATGTTAAGAAAGAGTTAAAAAGAATTGTTCTTAGGTCTCCAATCTTTTGTCATCTCATCTTCACGCTTCATCAAGGTGTTTTTTTTTTAAACAGATAAAAGGTCTGTACCCTGGGTGATGCATGTCAGGTTTTGGAGTCAACCACTGAAATCACACTGAAGGCCAACACCAGATGTGTTTCTGAGTTGTGTTTAAACGCAGGTCTGAAACCAGTCCAGCGTACAGGCAACAATTTGACCAAAGTTTCAGCCCGGTGAGATGCAAACCCATGCTCCAGCGTAGTCATGTGTACTTGTCTAGATATTACTGGTCTGGTGTGAAAATATTAAGCTGTAGTCCGACTACTACTACGACGTGTTACTAGTTACTACTATTCCTCATTTCAATATTATTTTTGAATGAACCAAGGCAGCAGCCTGTATTCAGCCTCGAGTTTGACGTGCTCCAAAATCTGCTAAGACCTGATAATTAAACTGCCCCAATATATTTTGGGTTGTCCTGCAGAATGTCATCTAAAATGGTGCCACAAACCGAGTGACTGCAAAGGACAAATTTTCACCCGTCACCTAGGGACGCTCAAGAGCTGCGCATGGCTCATTCTGAATTCACAGCAACTTGATTTGGCTTCACGTAACTGACCACAAATGTTCTCAGGAGATCAGGATTCATAAACATAGCATGAGAAAAGATAAATCTTGGTATTTCCTTTTATAAACACAACTTCTCATTCCCACCTCCTCTTAAAGGAAAATCCTGGAGTTTTTTTTTTTTTTAAACCTGAACACTATCTTTTGGTTCAAATATTGATCAGGGACAAAAGAAACTGAAATCAGTCCAGTATCGAGTTAGAATGCTGTAACCGGCAACCACAAAACAGCTACACCATGTAATTCTACGGGGGAATCGTCTGCAAGGAAACTACTTGTTTTCACCACTGACAGGCTCATATGATTATTAAAAGTGTCCGACAACATGGAAAGCATTCCAACAGAGACACGGTTGTGTCCATTTTCCTCAATAACTAAAGAAACTGTAGAAAATGACTGCTCTACACTCAGTGTTTTACCTTTCTCTTGTTCCAGTCTCTGATGCAGAGCCACACTCAGGGCCTGGATTTGATTCTCGTATGGGGGCCGTTTTCTGATGTTTACAAAAGGGATCCTTTTCCATGTCAAATCAGCTTAATAGTTGAGTATTGGTTTGGAAATAGACTTCTTCACAAATTGTGTGTGACTTTTTTTGTAAGCATCAGAAAACAGCTCCCGTGTGATAATCATTTCGCAACTGAACATTAGAGCATTATAACTCATTATATAGCACAAGCTACTTCCGGTAAAATCACGCGCTCTGATTGGTTCCTTGGCAGGCAGCATTTTCTTGTAATGCTCGTGGGTGATTACGGCCTCTCTTTCCAAGGCGCCGGCTTTCAACGTTGCACAAAACAAAAGCCGCCAAAAAAAAAAAAAAAAAAATGGAAATCAAAACGGAATTAAAAAAAATGGCCGAAATACAAAAGACAAAAGGGGTGTTCACACGGCAACTTTTACTCCGGTGTAGCACCGGGGCTGCCCCGGTAGAGCGCTCACACGGTACAAAGTTATACCGGTGTAGCCCCTGAAAGCTGCTTAAACCGGTGCAAATCTAACCCTGCTCGGGAGGTGGTTTAAGAAATTTACTCCGGAGTAAATGCTAGTGTTCAGGGCAACACCGATATAAAATGGGACGTCTGAACGCTACAGGGGTAGACTCGCTACGCGGGAGGAGAGTTGATTACATACGGGCATTGCATAATTTGCATCCTGGTATTTTGCGCTTCCAAAATGGCGAATATCAATAACAACAGAACTGCGTGTCTTCATCCACGTTGTTTTCCCGGCGCTTGGTGATGCCATGACAACCAGGAAAAGGAAGTACATTTTCACGCATGCGCATATTTCATTTTCGCATTATTACTATCGTATAGCACGGTCACAAAAACTGCCGTGTGAACGCAAGTGGGGCTGCACCAGTGCTAACACGCTTTTCTCTAGTAAGCAGGTTTGTGACGTGTGAACGCTCCACAAAATTTACACCGGTGTAAGATATATCGCAACAAAATACATCGGTGCAGCATCGATGCAAATATGTGCCGTGTGAACACCCCTAAAGTGTCACTGATGGCCCTTTTCCACTACCCTTTTTCAGCTCACTTCAGCCCGACACGGCTCGCGTTTCGACTACCTTAGAGCAGCACGACTCAGCTCGCTTCAGCCCTGCTTAGCACCCAAAACTCGCACCGTTTTGGAGTGGGGCTGAAGTGAGCCAAACCGAGCCGAGTGGGGCTAGGGGCGTGAGGAGACACTCCCCTGTGCACTGATTGGTGAGGAGGAGTGTCCTCACACGCCCACACACGCCCCGCGAGCACGCTGGGATCTGTAAACACCGTAAACCCGGAAGAATTACGAAAACTTCTGAAGCCTTATGCACCTCGCCTCATCTATACGCTCTTGCCAGTATCTGTTGGCGTTGTCGGTGACAACAAGCCACAGCACCAAGACCAGCAACACTAACGACTCCATGTCCTCCATGTTTGTTTACTATCCGGGTCGTGAGACTACAGCTTAAAAGATCACTGATGTCACTGTTTGCGCCGCCTAACATCACGTGACATCCACCCACTTTCGCTAACTCCACCCAACGTGTCCACCCACTTCCAGCCAGCACGGTTCAGCGCGGTTGTAGTCGAAATGCAACTCCAACAGCCCCGCTCAGCTCGACTCAGCACGGCACGGCTCAGCCCAACTCAGCCGCGTTGGTAGTGGAAAAGCGGCATTAGTTATTTAAGAAATGAGCAATGAAGAGCATTCAGAAACCACTAACAGAAATTCAGTTTTGAAACTCAGTCATTTATTCTGCACGCGTGACTCAACTACGTTACAAATATGACACGACTGAAAGCAGAGTCACGCCTCATTATAATGACAGTCTATTTTAATCTCAGAAATAAAAAAAAAAAAAAAAAGCCATATAATAAATTCTGTTAACCTCGCTTACTCTGTCTTGACAGTACGGACCGAATGGCTCTGTCTGCACTGTCAAGACCTCGGTCTTGATATTTTCCTGAAAAGACCTCGTGCTCAGTTAATACTGGACTGATTACAATCGTTTTTGTCCCTAGTAAAATATCTGGACCCAAATAGATGGGAAACCAGGGCCCAGATTAAAAATAAATAAATAAATAAACAAACCCCTCTTAATTTGATCACAAATGACTTTAAATTCTAATTGATAGGCAGAGGGTGGGGTCATGGAAAGGAAATACAGAGTATCAGTAAAATGTCCTGCAGCTCTGCTGACTGAAGAAGGTGCAGTCGCAGCACTGTAGAGAGTAATGTAGCAGTGTCAGTCTGGTCCAACGCCGTCTCACTCACGGACTCCAAACTCCCTGTCGAGCAACAGATGGCTCTGCGCAAAGCGACTTCAGCCCTTCCCTTTAGATGTGGATGGAAGCACTAAAAAGTTGATCTGGACTCGAGGCAGTGTTCAACATTGCACGCAGTTCAAGTTTGTGCAGCTACTAAACACTACTGCGGTCTGTGTGGCATTTCAACATTTATTTAATAGGGAAAGTAACTTCAGATCTTTAAACAAACTTTTTTCCCCAAACTTTATTTGTGCAGTTCTCTTTCTATTTCTTGCTGAGATCATTAACTCATGTCACGAAAAGAAGATGAATATAAAATAAAAAAATATAAAAATAAACCTGATCTGACATGCACTAGGAAAGTTGTGTTATGTTATGCTTGGCACAGAATACAAGAGAATGCCAAAGTTTATCCAAAATAGACAGACTATTTCCATAAGCCATTTTTCTGGGTGCACTTTTCCCAGGTCTGTAACTTGGTGCCTTTAAATGTCATACTTTACTTCACTTTCCACAATTACATAAGAAGCCTGGATAATATACTGTATAAAGACGAAAGCACAGCAGGGTGTGTAGCTATAATAATAAAATCCTCTAAAAATAGCAGCTTTTGTCATTTCTTCCCCAACGCCTGATAAAGCCTCTTCTTGCCTTAATAACAGCAGTAATCCTGCCAGGTAATGAGTTTAGCGCATGCTTCTACTATCTGGGTACACCGTTTTGTTCGAGTTCAAGGTATGGGACTTGATTTTGCAGTTCCAACTGCCGTTTTCAAAAAAATCCCAGAACTTTTTCATTGGGACTGAGGTCCAGTGATTTGGCGAGCCAGCCCCAGTGTCCCCACAGATCTGGCCCAACACATCCTACAGTGCTGAGCTCTGCTTGGACATGAAGCCCCCCCCCAAAAAAAAAAAAACAGAATCTGACCAACAGCTAGGGTTGGGAACAGAAACCTGTTTCCAAATGAGAACTGAATTTAAAATGCCAGGTACTAGGTACCGGTTTTTTAAATAAATAATAAAAAAAATTATAGAATTTCGGTTCTGCAATAACCCATTTATTGCAAATAAAGGCTACGCATGCAAGGACGTACATAGCAATATGCCAGAATGGCTGTGTGAATAAAATCACACATCAATGCAACAGCATGTCGAGTTGTTTAGATACAGTGGTGCTTGAAAGTTTGTGAACCCTTTAGAATTTTCTATTTCTGCATAAATAGGACCTAAAACATCATCAGATTTTCACACAAGTCCTAAAAGTAAATAAAGAGAACCCAGTTAAACAAATGAGACAAAATTATTATACTTGGTCATTTATGTATTGAAGAAAATGATCGAATATTACATATCTGTGAGTGGCAAAAGTATGTGAACCTTTGCTTTCAGTATCTGGTGTGACCCCCTTGTGCAGCAATAACTGCAACTAAACGTTTCCGGTAACTGTTGATCAGTCCTGCACACCGGCTTGGAGGAATTTTAGCCCATTCCTCCGTACAGAACAGCTTCAACTCTGGGATGTTGGTGGGTTTCCTCACATGAACTGCTCGCTTCAGGTCCTTCCACAACATTTCGATTGGATTAAGCTCAGGACTTTGACTTGGCCATTCCAAAACATTAACTTTATTCTTCTTTAACCATTCTTTGGTAGAATGACTTGTGTGCTTAGGGTCGTTGTCTTGCTGCATGACCCACCTTCTCGAGATTCAGTTCATGGACAGATGTCCTGACATTTTCCTTTAGAATTCTCTGGTATAATTCAGAATTCATTGTTCCATCAATGATGGCAAGCCGTCCTGGCCCAGATGCAGCAAAACAGGCCCAAACCATGATACTACCACCACCATGTTTCACAGATGGGATAAGGTTCTTATGCTGGGATACAGTGTTTTCCTTTCTCCAAACATAACGCTTCTCATTTAAACCAAAAAGTTCTATTTGTCTCATCCGTCCACAAAACATTTTTCCAATAGCCTTCTGGCTTGTCCACGTGATCTTGAGCAAACTGCAGATGAGCAGCAATGTTCTTTTTGGAGAGCAGTGGCTTTCTCCTTGCAACCCTGCCATGCACACCATTGTTGTTCAGTGTTCTCCTGATGGTGGAATCATGAACATTAACATTAGCCAATGTGAGAGAGGCCTTCAGTTGCTTAGAAGTTATCCTGGGGTCCTTTGTGACCTCATCGACTATTACACGCCTTGCTCTTGGAGTGATCTTTGGTCGACCACTCCTGGGGAGGGTAACAATGGTCTTGAATTTCCTCCATTTGTACACAATCTGTGACTGTGGATTGGTGGAGTCCAAACTCTTTAGAGATGGTTTTATAACCTTTTCCAGCCTGATGAGCATCAACAACACTTTTTCTGAGGTCCTCAGAAATCTCCTTTGTTCGTGCCATGATACACTTCCACAAACATGTGTTGTGAAGATCAGACTTTGATAGATCCCTGTTCTTTAAATAAAACAGGGTGCCCACTCACACCTGATTGTCATCCCATTGATTGAAAACACCTGACTCTAATTTCACCTTCAAATTAACTGCTAATCCTAGAGGTTCACATACTTTTGCCACTCACAGATATGTAATATTGGATTATTTTCCTCAATAAATAAATGACCAAGTATAATATTTTTGTCTCATTTGTTTAACTGGGTTCTCTTTATCTACTTTTAGGACTTGTGTGAAAATCTGATGTTTTAGGTCATATTTATGCAGAAATACAGAAAATTCTAAAGGGTTCACAAACTTTCAAGCACCACTGTATGAGCTTGTATGCATAGCTAAGGTCAAAAAGTTGCGTTTTGTTATCTAAAAACATTTGACTTTTTTAAAACTATTTTGCATCCGAATTGATAAGATTCAAAGGGTGCCAAACCCTACCAACAACCGTCCATCCGTTTTTACATTAGTAATTCTCGTTCAGGTCTACAACTTCCTGTTATTGGCAAATACATTTCCCCACCTTTTCACCATCAAAGCACAGACATTTTCCTGACTCACCGCTGGTCACAGTTACCCCATGTTTTCACCTCTGCTCACTAAAGTCTTTCTACAGTTG